>NC_083819.1:0-40255 GCF_015708825.2 Lethenteron reissneri | reverse complement strand
ACTACCCCCACGTGACCTAACCCAAAATCAAATGATTGATCATTGAATTGTTTGCCAAAACCCATGTGCAAATTTCAACTTGTTTTTGTTTTTAAAAAAACTGTTGTGTGTCCATGGCGCCGTTATATTCCTCACATCTGTCGCCGGTCCCTAAACGTTGACATCGCCATCTGCCTCTCTAAACGGGCAAAGTAAAAGCACTTTAAACGTGCACGGTGCATGCAAAAGCATCACTTGAGATGATTTTTTTCTTCGGTTAAGCGAGTTGCTTTTGCTTAAAACGACCCCCCCCCCCTCTCTGCCCCTTTAATTGACGCTGGAGAAATTTAGTTCAAACGGCGCGTGTTGTTTGAAAAAATCGTGACTCTCTGAATAATTTTGCCGTCGCAAACAACATTAGCCGATCGGTAATTTCGTAGTCGGACATTTCGCGGTGGCAGTTGAGACTTTCGATGTCACGACGCTATTGTTCTTATTATTTTGCCCATTCCTTTCACTTATTAAGATGGAGCTGAGGTTAAAGCAGATAATTGTGTATTTGTGTTAAAGGCTTGCTAATGCGAAGAGGTGTTCTGTAAACCAGGCCACTAACAGGCTGCTGCTAGCTGACCTCTGCGTGTGACCTTGTATGTCAGTAGGGAAGCGGCTTTGATTTAAAGTAAAAAAAAAGTACTGTTGTGTGTAATGGATTCACTGCCGGAACATTTCAAGGTAACATGGGTTTCTCTGGGTGATTTGATGATGATAATGATGTTAGAACTTTCTACAAAGACTCCCAGCTGAGTGGTTGCATATTTATTTATTTTCTGAAAAATGTTTACGGTGCAGGGCTATTTAGTTAGATATGCTTGTATACCCCGACCGGCCCCCACCCTCTCCCCTATTTTATAATGAAAGGAAAGTTATTTACTGCAGAACGTGTGTTAATTTGCCCATGACACTGACACATAATGGTTTTTAATTTAGCAAAGAGCATAGTAAGTTTGTTATAACAGCCATGGATCACAGCAGAAGTTAATGTTGCTTGTTTGTAACTGCTGTACATATATACACAGTATTTATTTAAACCGTGTCTGTCGTCTGAACTTACGGGTTAAAATTCCACCGCTTATGTCACAATAATAATAATGAGCTCGTTTGTTTTTAGTTTCATTTTGAGAATCTTTTTTGGTAATTGAATAACATATAAATGCAAGTATTTTTTGTTTACAGCGTGTTAGGGCCCTCGTTAAAAATACTAAACAGAAATCTTCTTGGTTCTTTCGGTAAAGTTACGTAGAATGGAAATAATAAAATAATAAAAATAAAACATAATAAAATAATTCTCTGTCTCTGTCTACTCGACAGACCTGCTCTCCACCTGAGGACGGCTGCTTGCGTTGTGGCCGAAACGTCGTGAGAATTATTATTTAACACTTTGACATTTATTTTATTTTACGTTTATTATAACCGATTTTTATTTCGTCGTGTTATTGTGATAATTTTAATTTATTTCATAGTTTATTTACGTATTTATTATGGTTCATTCATTCGTTCATCGGCCAATATCATTATCTGCGAAATTTGCTCTTCATGAGCATCTCCAGAATGTATCCATTCGCGAATAATGAGGGAATGCTGCATGTAACGTTGAGGCTAAACAACTTTATCTTACAGTCGTTCTACAGCAGAAGCGTCACATTAAACAGGGAATAGGCAGGGGATGTGTTTAATGGATTCTCTAAAACAGAACCTTCTATATAATTATTCATGTCTACGCGAGATGTAAAGTTTAGTTCACTTATCAATGACGATCTAATTTTCACGCTCATGACGTATGTATCGAATCGTGACTCTAAAACTCAAACATTTCCGATTCATGTAAATCATGTTAGTATTATATGCTGAAGCACATCCTGGCTCCTGGAACAAACACGGAGAGACTAATGACAAAACACAGCACGTGAAAGGCGGTACAAACAAGACACAAAGATTACATTATTTAATCAAATGGTGTCACAGTGAGTCATTGATTCACTAGGGTGTGGTCCTAGATTTCCGTTGCCTGATCTCAAAAGAAACATTTAGGGTCCATGTTTTTCTAGTAACAGCAGTAACATGTCCATAAATCTAGACTTGCAGATGCAGGCTTGTGCAAGGGGAACTTTAATCTCTTCACAGTGGTCAACACCAGGATGGAATTAATTCCGACAAAAAATATTTCCATGCCTCAGCACACCACATCCAGTATACCTCTTGCTATGGCTGTGGCTTCTACAGTCTGCCAGCGACCCGGAACATTTTCAGTGATAAATTCATCCCTGATCAACGCAGCCGTGGTGTAATGATCAACACCACCCCAACTTGCAATCCGGAGGGTCACCGGATCAATCTCCCAGAGCGGAGGTTTCAATATTGAGCGAGCTTCTTAGTCCCGCCCTGCCTCTGTCGATCCAGCAGTAGAAACGTGTTCACCGTAGTTCGTCGATCGGCAGGCATTGTGTGGTGGGATGGCGAAGCGAGGGTATTCCCACCTCTTCCAAGACGTCTGACCGGCGTAGAAGATTACGTCAAAATACCCTCCTGAAGGATCCTTCCGCTAGCAGTGGCACGAGCAATAAATTGCAGGGCTGCACCTTTAGCCGTACATATTTAAAACTGTGCATCTGGACATCTTCATCCGAGGGCCGGCTTGGCAAGCGCGTGGGAGCAGTGAGAGCCGACGCAAGGACGCGCTCAGTGCGGCGGGTTGCCGAGTGTGCTCTCTTCGGCTTTTGATATCAGATCAATGGCACCGCCCTTCCACGGCTCCATGGCTGCGGGCGGTTTTCGTCGAAGGGGCCTTCTGCGTTGAGGTGGGAGGAGAAAGTCGGTGGAGGGGGGGTGCGCGAAGCCGCGAGTTGTGGGCTACGCGCGGCTCGGCGCAGAACTTGCGTTTCGCACCGGGGTGTAAAGCGGCTCCTTATTTTATTTTTGAAAAAAAAAAGCACATTAATACGTGATCAAACGCTGTCGCAAAGTATGCTCGTCCTAATGCATATTCAAAATCGGCTGGCAGATTCCCCGAAGACGCCTCCGTGGCGGCGTTTTTGGTTTGATGTTAAAATAACCGAGCGATGGAGAGAAGATGTTTTCTTTTCAAGCCTCTTCAATGCACGGCCGCACTGTTTTTTGAAGGAGCGTAAGCCCAGTGTCCAATGTTTCCATGAATAAACTGCGAGTTAAGCTCAACACGATGACCTGCAACTCTGAAGATGAGAAATTATATAATAGGTGATCTTTCAGGCAATTCCCCCTCTTTATAGCAGAGAGAGAGAGATTAAAAACGAAATAAAAAAAACAATATCTGCGAGAGAGCGATCACCCGTCTCTGATGATCAAGGGCCGTTACACAAAACATCGCCGATTCCGTTTTTGGTTTCGATCGGGAAGTGTTGTTGACGGATGTGCGGAGATTTCACTCCATGTTATTGCATGATTTATTCTCACCCCTTTACACAAAACAATTCAGTAGCGATATCAAACATATTTTAAGAACATTTATTGTTCTTACTGCCTCCATCGTTTTGTAGCCTGTGCTTAGCCACTGCAATATAAAAAAAAACACAAATTAATTATAATAACAGTAATTACATAATAATTCACAGTCAACTGCTGGATGAAGCCCTCCTCTTGCGGCGTTAATCACAGGGATTGGTTGAGCATACTTCACCATGCTGGTCAACGCGGCGACCTGGTTTCAATTCCGGGCCGTGCCTAACATCAGTGAAGAGTGACATCTGAACCAGTGTTGGGCCCCTTACCTTCAAGAACCCACACTGACCAGCGTGGTGAAGTATGATCAAACAATTCGATTTAAAGCTTTCGTGACTGCAGAGATTCATCTTCTTGGTTCTTTCGGTAAAGTCACGTAGAAGGGAAATAATAAAATAATAAAAATAAAACATAATAAAATAATTCTCACGACGTTTCGGCTACAACGCAAGCAGCCGTCCTCAGGTGAAGACCAGGTCTGTCGGGGAGACAGCATTCAGACGCTGTCTTCCCGACAGACCTGGTCTTCACCTGAGGACGGCTGCTTGCGTTGTGGCCGAAACGTCGTGAGAATTATTTTATTATGTCTTATTTGTATTATTTTATTATTTCCCTTCTACGTGACTTTACCGAAAGAACCAAGAAGATGTGGTCAAGCAATTCCTTTGACTGACATGACATGGGAAGAGGTCTTTATCGAGCAGTTTATCGAGGCAGCATACATTAAAAAAATTTGGATTTAATCTGCAAACTGCCGTGGGTTGTCTTGAAACGTTCCATTTTCTGGCTTCACTCGTTGAAAAGAAAAATATTAAAACCTTTCATCAGCCGAACAAAAAAAAACTTTTTTAAATTGGTGTGGATTCGAGCCGAGAGATATTGAGCAGGTTTTGCATATACACAATCACGGCTCATACCAAGAGTGCAACGCCGAGCACAGCTCTTTGAGCTCCGGGACATAGTAAGCTCACTGTTTTTGCCGAGAGTGGAAGGGAGGAAGTTGGATGAAAACCCACGGATATAAAACAATGCACTGTTGCTTAAAAGACAAAAACGTGGCTCTAGGTGGGTTTGAGTCTGCCATGACGTGCTTTCATGTGATGAACTTGACTAGCGGATGGCTTGATTTTTTTATGCCTTAATTTCATCTGCAGCTTGGAGCTACGCTATATTTTTTCATAGCAAATTTATTTATTTATTCCCTTCACTTAATGTTGCTGTCGCATGAAGTTGCCGCGGGATACAATAGAGCACCACATTTTTTTTTTTAAAAGCATCTCTGACAAGTGAATCTGGATTTATATTTAAAACAAAAGAAAAAATGTTGGGTAAATTGTGAGAGAATTTGGCAGGCGCCGGAATACGGTGCCGCTGTGCACAATGCACCCCTGTGGATAGTGGCAGGGGCTCTTTAAAGCCGTAAGCCAGCAGATGGGTTATTCCCAATGAAGGCCCGCTCGCTTATTTGATAATGTTCCCACAAAATGCATTATCAGGGCAGCAGAGATCTGGGTTTGATATATTGCCCGGCCATACCGCAGATAATTTGGCTCTGATACTGGCCTTAAACTAAAGAAAATTATTAACCAACTGCCTCTCGCTCCCTCCCTGTAGGCTGGGATGGGATTATGATGTATGCATTTATTGGGAAGGGCTGAAAATGCATTGTCAATGGGGTTAGTTTTACGCGATTAAAATTAATGGTGTGTATATATACATAAAATTGGTGATATATAGGTCACGGGGTGGAATTATGGCAGTATGGTTAGCACACTGCTCCGAACCTGGTAATTTTAGTTCAGTTACATGTACTGACCAGCGTGGTGAAGTATGGTCAAACAGACTCTCCGACTGATAGGCACGCGCATGCCGTCATCCAGCAGTGCATTGATAAAGGGCTCTACATTTTTGTATGTAGGACATATGGGGCATGCATATGCACATGCAATGTATGTGTATGAATGAGTTAATTTAATACATATTTGTCCGCTAGAGTATATAGTGTGACTGAGACACTGAGAAAAAAATAACACTCACTGGAGTGACTGCAGTTCTAGTCACAGTCTTGCAGTTTTGTTGAAACTTGCACAGGTTTGTAATTTTAAACATGCCACCAATTGGCAAGAACGCATTAATATAGTGCACATTTGTAAAAAACAGAGGAAACTAATGCTATTTGGTATCGTGGGTATTAGATGGCTGAAACCCACACAAGGTGCTGAGAATATTGAGCATCTCTCTGCACGTTATCACAATGTGGTTGCAACATGTATGGCTCACATTAACATTTAAAGTCCTTCCTGTGTTTTATTTTTATTTATTTGTTGTGTTTTTCTGTTGTCGTATTTGACATTGACGAGACTGTATTTGCAAGCGGGATGGAACATTCATAAGCTGAAGTCACAGTTCTGAATCTGTTAATACAAATCAAAAGCTTTGGCTGACGTGCACGTAACTAATGAGTGATGAGTTTCAGTGAGAAGGGATATTCGCCCTATCCAGAGGGTGATAGACATTCGTTATTATGGTTTCTTATTTGGAGGTGGCAATGCTAACACAGCGGCTAATATTGTCCACATGAGATGCTAAAGATTAGTGTTTCTGAAACTCCAGTTTATGATCCATCAGAGCACGTCTCTCCAAGTGGACAAATTGACCTCCCTTAAAATACAAAAAATGTGCTTACAAACTGCACAAGCCCGATGCCTGTTAAACACACCACACGTGGCATGGAAAGCACAGATTCAAATTGACAGAGATCCTGTGTGTGTGTCTGTGTGTATGTGTGTGTGTGGGGAGCGGTGGTGTAGCTGTTAGCGCACTGCGCTGTGAACCCGGCGACCCGGGTTCGATTCCCGCTCACGGCTAACACCAGTGACGATTATCTGAACTGGTCCTGGGCCTCTGCTAGGTTAACTCAGCCTCAAATGAGTGCCTGGTACGATGTGTAAACATCGCCGCTAGGGAGACAAAGGCGGCCGAGCATGGTGCTGGTCACCCACCCCCTCGTGTGCCGTGCCGGCCTTCATAGGTGCTGGCTAACAGCACTTTATCCAAAAGTGCGTTTAGGCAACAAGGGTGATCTTTGTCTTTGTATGTTTGAGATACGACTGTGAGGGTTTTCGCGGTTGTGCGCTTTCACTCTCCGATGCGTTTTCGGGTCGTGCCACGATTTGTTCGGCACGCTGTCCGACGTTTTCGCTGCACGTGCTGGGAGCTTCTTCAGAAACCCAATTCCAGTGTGTGAGTGTGTGTGCACGTGCATGTCCCTGATGATGCTAAGCTGTGCTCATTACGAGGCACTCTCCACACGTCGTTGGGCTGGCTATTGTTTAGCAGTAATGCGCTGCGTGCATAGTGTAGCGACCGAATGTTCTGTTTGAATGGAGAACACTGATAAACAGGGACAAACAATAAATTAGCGGACAATGTTTCCTTCACATCGAAAAAATGCCCGCTTGTTTTGTATACATCCCATCAGACGCACAGAGAGTGACCGAGCGAGAGAGTGAGCGAGAGGTGGGGGTTTACAAAAAGCTAAGTTTAAAAAAAAAATTACGAAATGATGAACGAAGCAAAGTGCCGACTACACCGAGCATCTTCTTGTTTCCACTGATCGTACAAAAAAGACGCACAGCATTCTGGGATTGTCGCGCAGCCTTTGATTTTAGCAGCAAACTCTGGACCGGTTTCGACTCACGAGATGTCTCGTGAGTAGACTCAGGCTTCATCTTCTTGGTTCTTTCGGTAAAGTAACGTAGAAGGAAAATAATAAATTAATAAAAATAAAACATAATAAAATAATTCTCACGACGTTTCGGCCACAACGCAAGCAGCCGTATTCAGGTGGTGTCTACTTGACAGACCTGTTCTTTACCTGAAGACGGCTGCTTGCGTTGTGGCCGAAACGTCGTGAGAATTATTTTATAAAGTTTTATTTTTATTATTTTATTATTTTCCTTCTACGTGACTTTACCGAAAGAACCAAGAAGATGAATCCCTGCAGTCACGAAAGCTTTAAATCGAGACTCAGGCTTGCTTGAACCAATGCTGGCGATCTTAGACGCCAGATATGTCTAGGCGAAGGCCCCTTCTCTTAGGAAGATATGCGTCCTCGTTCGATAAAAATAGAAAACTTAAAACAGCACAGTGCGTAACGCAACGCAATAACAATTCCCATCGATGTGGGGGGAAATAAGTAGCACAATAAATGTGCTTATTAATTGAGCGATGGCACACGATGGGCCACGGTGACTTCCATTTGCCGTAGATGAAAGGCGTTTGCCAAAAACGACAGGGGCAGGCAAGTTGGCAATGGTGGCGCTCCTATCTAGAGGCAGAGAAGAGCTGCCACTCTTCGTCCATCTCTGCGAGAGGGTGCAGAGAACCAGGATTGACACGCGGCACCGGATTAACTAATCGGATTGTCTGTCGCCGGGTTTTTTGTTGTTGTTAAACGCGTGAAGCTGCTGAAACGGCAATGACTATAGTTGCGGTCAGTGGTTGGCATGTAACGACGCATGGATTCTTTGATAAATATAGATTTTCTTTTTTCAGCTCGCAGTACCAGCATCGATTCGTGAGTCTAAGAATACATTACTGCATTGTCAATTTGTCACATGCCCGAGAGGATCTCCACTAAGGAGACGGAGCAATGAAATTAGCTCGCGCGCGGGAGGTAGTTTTGCATCGCAGGGCCACGAAAGAGGGCAAAGGCTTGAGTAGGACCCATATCCTAGGTGGATAGATCATGGCTGATGCGCAGCATGCAATTGGTAGAGGTGTATTGACGCATGTATTTATAGATTCATATTGATTTTTTTCTGAGCTCATACAATACAAGCGGCAATTAATGTTCTATTTGAGTCTAAGTTGTTCCGTTCGTATATCTCGGAATGCCATTGATGTTACGTGACCTCTGCAGCGACTGGAGGCGCCGCACGCAGCACAATGTAAACCATTGAGTTTTTTTTGTCGAAATATCAACCCTGGATCGTGGCAATTCATCAAATCTCTTGGCCAGGGGTGGGGGGGTGCAGTGGCAGCGGGGTGGAGGGTGGCTGATGAATTGTCAAGGCCATCATAATTGATTCACGTGACCCCTGCAGCCACTAGAGGCGCTATATACAGTAATCAATTATATTATTTATCCACAGTGTACACCACAGCGTCGAAACCAATACCAATACACAAGCCATTGGCAACGAAGTGACGGTGACGTCACCACGACGCCTGTGCCAGGCCAAGTGCACGTTGAGGCCACGTGAAGTGTCGAAGGTTCGCTGCTGGCAGGTCTCGGGACAGAACCTGGAGCCATGGGTTGGCTGGCTGAGATAACCGGTATAGATGCACCCAGCTTGATTAATTTTACCCGCCCGGCGCTCCGCTCGTTGTTGTGAGCGTCGCTCCTCGTGCCCTCCGTTGTTGCAGGAGGACGACTGCCTCCAACTGCCCAGTAGCAGCAGCGTTCTTCACGAGCCTCCTCCACAGAGGCCGATCTTGACACCGCTGGTAGCAGTCGTCGGCAAGTCCACTCAGCTCCACATCCTCCCGTACCGCATCAGCTCCATCTCTTCTCTAGCCCGTGTCGTGCCCGTTTAGCCCCCCCCTCTATGCGGCCAAACAGAAGCTGCATGGGCATGCGGTGGCTGGGCATGCGGTGGCTGGGCATGCGGTGGCTGGGCATGCGGTGGCTGGGCATGCGGTGGCTGGGCATGCGGTGGCTGGGCATGCGGTGGCTGGGCATGCGGTGGCTGGGCATGCGGTGGCTGGGCATGCGGGCTGCATGACCCAGCGTCGAAACACACACACATCACATCGATTTTTCTAAAATTGAAACGTGACCCCCCCTCCCCAAGTCACGTGAAACTCGTTAAATCGCAAAGCGGTGCAGATCGTCGACATTGCCTGAGTGAGTCGAAGGGAGGATCCACGAAACCGGCTCACAAACAACGGCCCCTATAGGCGGCGGGGGGGGGGCTTGGCTATAGGCGGCGGGGGGGGGGGGGGCGTAGCGGTTAGGGGCCGTCCATAAATGACGTCACGCACCTAGGGGGGGGGGGGGGCGGGGGGGGTCAGACATTTGTGACGATGTGTGACGAGGGGGGGGGGGGGGTGAGAAATGTGACGTCACATCAAAATGGGTATGATTCTACTATATTACGCGTACTGTTGTTGTTGTATTGGAATTGCGTTTTGTGCTTGGCTGTCATGCCAGTCCTCGGGTTTTTACCTCCTCAATTAAAAAGACGCGTCCGTCAGGTTTACATTGTCTTGCTGTTGTGGATTTCCACGCGATGATGCACTACGTTGAGATTTCATTTGTGGCCAGGTCGCTTCTGAAAAAGAAGCTAATGGCTCGGTGGGCCTCACCTAGTCAGATAAATCATAGTCTAGTTGTTTCTAGATTTGAAGCTTTCGTGACTGCAAGGATTCATACTCTTAGTTTTTTTCGGTAAAGTCACGTAGGTAAAAATAAATAGTAAAAATTTTATTTCTATTATTTTATTTTTTATTATTTATTTTTACCTACGTGACTTTACCGAAAAAAAACCTAAGAGTATAGTCTGGTTGTATTTCTGTATTTATATTAAGTCATTTGTTTACCTTTCCTCGACTGTGCACTCTCATGTGTTTGTATTTCTTGTTGTAACGTTCTGACCTGCCCCTCCCTACTGGACATCTGTAAAAAAAAATTTGCTTCATAGCTCATCGGATTCCTACAGCATAAATACAATATTCCGATTTCTTAAACTATTCCGAATAAGTATCACGTTGGAGGCGTTGTTCGACCGCGCTTCACTCGACCGAAGCCTCTTCTGGCCATCACATAACTCCGATGATGGATATGCTGACAGCTACCGTGTGTACACGATAAGTCATTACGTAATTCAACGCACTGGTGCAAACAACGGCGGTCTTATTGCAATTACCATTCCGTCGATTGCTCCGAATTAACGCGAACGCGAAAAAGCAGCCCGTTTCGAGGATAATTTCCACCGTAATTTTTTTTTCGTCGTTCTTTCCTCGCAACTGTTTCGGCACGGTCGAGTTCGATATGGTTCGGTAAGTATTTTCGGTCACGAAATACACCGTTCAAGGGCAAGACAACGAGCGAGAGGTAATCGCGCCGCAACGATACGTTGCGAAACGGATGATAACGGCTGTCGTGGAAATGACATCGTTCCATATGCAGCAGACGCCGGACATGAGCACGCCTTACAGAAGCACCGCTCTGATACGAGCAGCACATCCTTACGCCATGAATACAGTACTGGTAAGGAGAAGACAATCACATCTCAAATATAAGCACGCAAGTGTTGTTCTTCAATGCAGCTTCTATTGCGTTGCAGTGTCACCGTATCGCGACAAGCTAACATGAGTCCACCGGCACACACACACGCACGCGCAAGCCGCCCAGCGTAGACATTCCCTTGTTTAATTGGGCACAGAAGAGCAATACAAACCCCGGGCCGAATCATGTAACAATTCCACGTTGTGGGGTAGAGTGTGGGTAACCCCCACCTCTTCCCAAGACTCCTGGTGAGTGTGGAAGTGAATGCATATCATGGGTGCCACGCTGACGAAATGTGAACGACCTCGCCTGGTATGCTGGAGTTCGTGGGTTCGATCCCGACCCTTGACGCCTGTTGTATAATTATAGATTTGAAGCTTTCGTGACTGCAAGGATTCATATTCTTAGGTTTTTTCGGTCAAGTCAGGTAGGTAAAAAATAAAAAAAATCACGACGTTTCGGAGGCAACACAAGCTTCCGTCTTCAGGTGGAACCGATTTTATTTGTATTTTACTTTTATTAATTTTTATTTTTATTTTTTACCTACGTGACTTTACCGAAAAAACCTAAGAATATGAAGCCTGTTGTATAATTGAAGTATGCATGTCTCTCTCCCTATGGTCGCGTGGAAATTTCCCCTGGTCTTCCGGCTTGTCCCTTCACATCTATAACTAACTCGCTTTTAGAGTATTTGGCTGATATATATGTACACGTGATGAAGCCACTTCGTTGAGCTATTATTTGTGGCCATGTCGCTTCTGAAAAAAATAGCTATATAGCTCAGTGGGCCTTACCTGGTAAAAATAAATAGTTTAATACTTTTCATACCAAATACCCTCTGATAATTACCACGGGTGTAAAAACTGTAATACCAGGCGCCGTCTGTTTCCCGGTGGACATGAAAGATCCACTGACATCACAATCACAATATTTATTTCTACCGGAAGAATCCGATGAGCTATGAAGCTCTTTTTTTTTTTACAGATGTCCAGAAGGGAAAGGCCATTGTGTGGCCTGCCCCTCGTGGGCGTTATTGACAGGGGTAGGCCATTGTGTTGACGACATGGTCCACATTAACCAGATTCAATAATGACACTAAATATCCTTAGGTTTTTTCGGTAAAGTCACGTAGGTAAAAAATTAAAATTAATAAAAGTAAAATAAAATAAAAATGACGACGTTTCGGAGGCAACACAAGCTTCCGTCTTCCTCCGAAACGTCGTAATTTTTTATTTTATTTTACTTTTATTAATTACAATTTTCTACCTACGTGACTTTACCGAAAAAACCTAAGAATATGAATCCTTGCAGTCACGAAAGCTTCAAATCTAGAACTGTAAATATCCCCATTGGGATTATTCAGAGCGGTAATCAGCTCCCCCTACTGGTTGACTATTCCCCCAGGTGACTTGCAAATGAGGATATCACGGTCTATTTAATTTTCCACCTGGTTAAACAAAATAAAGTTAATTCTCCACGCACCGACGTGTGAACGTATCCGTGTAATTTGTGTAATAGATTCTCGCACGCATTATTCAATGCGTTTATCATAAGCGTAATAATAGATTCATATTGATGAATCGATGCATTGTTCACTGATTAGTAATATTGAGACTGCTATTACAAAGGTGTGGAAAGAAAGTATCCTCTGAAGAAATACAATCACTGCAATGAGATTTCATGGCAGTTAATGTAGTGGGAGGCTCTCATGATATTACTTTAGAATTAAATTACCGTTATTGGTATCAACACCTTATATATATGGGTACTTTGGGAATACTGTACATGCATTTTGTAAACAAGCAGCTTATATGTCATCACAACCACTTGGTTCTGTGATGTCACTGAGCACCCATGTCATGATCACCACCATCAGCCATTGAATATCCACTGCTGGATGAGGACTTAGACGCACTTTCACCAATTCATTATGGCCCTGCGATGCCACAATCCATCTCACTTCTTCGTAGGAACTGACCTCATTGCTCCATCTTCGTCGTGATCGTCCCCTCGTGAGTAATTCTCTCATTTGGCCGCTATTTCGTAACCACCCTTGTCCATCAGCCAATTCGTGATTTATCCTGCCCAAGCCCACGGAATGCTTTTATTTAAGGTCAATATTGTGCGTATGTCCAATGGTTCACGTGTTTTTACTTCGATATCTCCGTGAAATGGTTAATTACTACCTTAGCCGGAAACATAGTAAGCATACTATTTCCAGATAGAGAAATATCAATGTGGTAAAGAAGGAACTTGAGTTGAGTGGACTTGCCTACGACCGGTACCAGCGGTGTCAAGAGTCGGCCTATATGGAGGAGGCTCGTGAAGGACGCTTCCATTAGGCAGTCGGAGTCAGTCTCCGTCCAGCATCAACGGAGGGTAGAGGAGCGACGCTCACAACAATCGGCAGGGCGCCGGTTGCCTAAAATGAAGAGTTGGCACAGTAGGGAGCCCAGTTGTTGCATCTGTCAGTAATCTCAGTGAGGCAACCCATGGCACCTGCGTCTGTTCCGTGACCTCCTGCCAGCGGGCCTTCGAAACCTTCGCGTGGCCTTAAAGTGCACCTAGCCTGGCACATGCGTCGTGGTGACGTCACCGCCACTGAGTGGTGAACGACCAGTGGTTGTTTTTTCTGGTGTACTAATAATTATAAATGTCCACCGTCTGTCAATCTATAGCTGGATGGTTAAATTTTAAATGATAGGCAAACGTTAAAAAACACACATCATTATTTAGTTTGACCAGCTGACCTTTTCCAATGGGGCGGAGAGGGGGGGGGGCCGAGGTGGGGTGGGGGGGGAAAGGAGGGGGATAGAAATAACTCTGAAGTAATAAAAGCGGCCTTAATTTTTTTCTTTCCCAAAACTAGATATTCATACTGCCTTATGTGGGAGATATAACAAGGGTGCAGATTGTTCAAATAGAGGCAGCGAAATTGAAGAGTGGCGATGAAATGGAATTTAAATATAATTTAATTGGTCAGAAAATGAGCGTTAATGCCCTGTGACCTTTTAATTCATGTTGGCAGCCACCAGTGCCTTGCTCCTCCACAATAAAGCGGTGGACACATCGCTTAATAGCGGTTTAATGAACCTCACTTTGCAAACTCGCTAACCCTGAAAACTCCACGCTTGATTGGGACTGTAGGGAAGGGTGAAATAGGCTGCGTTTATTTTATAATTAAAAAAAGTGAAGAGAAAAAAAACTCACGTAATTTACTCGACTGGGAAAAAAAACCTTACAAATATTAAAAAAAAGGAAGTGAAAATGTTACACAAAGTCCAAAATGGATGTACGATATTCATTTACAGGAAATATTACGAAACGGAGGGCACAGCTGTCAAAAATATTACCTGGCAGCTCTGTTAAGGTTACGATCGATCCGGGGCGTGAGTAGATTGAACCAGCAGAGCCGCTAATCGCTGACTTACCCGTACTGTGCATGGCCCCAAATCCCTTATTTACCACGTGCAGAACATCCGTGGCCTTTGAAAAAAAATGCACGTAAGTACGTCGCGCGTATGCACACACACACGCATCTATCTATTGCGCACACGCATGCGTTTGCCTGCGATGGCGTGCGTGGACATGATACGTAAGCACGGGCGCATCGCCGCTTCTGCCATGCAGAGCGTCGCACGCAGATGAAATGTCGACTTGTCCTTGCGCGCGTACGTGTGTGTACGTGTGTGTACGTGTTGTGTATGTGTATGTACGTGTGTGTAGGTGTACACTGTTGGGGGCAGTGGCGTAGTAGTTGGCGCGCTGCGCTACGAACCCCGTGAGCCGAGTTCGATCCCCACTCGCGACCAATAACCGTGGCGTTTATCTGAACCGGTCTTGGGCCTCCTCTAGGTCGACTCAGGCTCACGTGAGTACCTTGTGCAATGCGCAAACATCTCCGCTAGGGAGACAAAGGTGGCCGGGGCCTGGTGGTGGTACGTGTGCCATGCCGGCCTTCATAGGTGCTCGCGAACAGCACTTGCTCCAAGAGTGTGTTTCAGGCTGTGGGGGTTGATCCTTGTCTCTGTACAAAACGTAGGGCTGCCCAGAGCGCGCGTTTATCTGCGCGTGTTCTGTCGTCGGGCTGCACTTACCCTCCCGCATTAGTTTGCACCCACGTGCTCCGTGCGTGCTCCGTGCGTGCGCGTGCTCCGTGCGTGCTCCGTGCATGATCCGTGCGTGCGCGTGCTCGTGCACGTGGTGGCTCGTGCGTGCTCCGTGCGTGCTCCGTGCGCGTGGTGGCTCGTGCGTGCTCCGTGCATGCTCGTGCATGATCGTGGTGGATCGTGCGTGCTCCGTGCGTGCTCTGTGCGCGTGCGCGTGGTGGCTCGTGCGTGCTCCGTGCGAACGCAACCCCCCACCGTGTGCCTTGCCCGCTGATTAATCGACGGAATTTTCCAGTCCCAGGGTGGGAAAAAAAAATCAATGTAGAGTAATTACCCCCATTTGTTTTTGGGGCCATGTGGCTCCCTGATGGGGCGATGGGTGGCTGGCCGGATGGATGGATGAGACTGATTGATTCGGTGCAACCCGCAGCAAAGTTTTGTGGGGATTGTAATTTCACTCGGCCCAACCCGAAACTTTGGATACAAAACAACTTTCATCACGGTCAGAACATCCGAACGCTTTGAACGCTTTGCAGCTGTCGAATTTCACGCAGTTTAAAGCGTCGTTTTTAATGGGTAGTCTCTTTAGTGTGTGTTTCTCCAGCTCTTCGTGCATTCGTGGTGTTACGCGCAAGGAAGGCGGGCCAGCACAACAAATATGCGAGCATCGTTACAATTTTTTGCCGACTTGCTTAAAAAGGATTTAAAACTTAATTTATATGCGTGCTTTCCTTTAAAAAAGCTATTTCATGCACTATCGCGCAAGTAGGTAGTGGTGGTAAAAAAAACACACACATATGTATGCAGCATATCATTACATACAACATAAACACTAATTACATTGCATCTGTACCTGTCATAACACGGCCGTGAAAATGCTTCTGGTTAATGCTTACACTAGCTTTTGATGTTCCCGTTAAAGATGGCTTTTGAGGTAGCAGATTGCTTTGTTGCTGGCAGACTGCGGCTTGCGTGTGATCACGATGATAAGTAAATAACGAATGCAACGCTGCTTGAAACACATTTGGGTACCAACTGTCCCGGTTTGGAAACGAGGGCTCTACGAGTGAAATTTGCCTGAGCGTTATTTTCGGCGGTCCAATTCACATGCTTAGGTTGACAATAATTTTTTGTTTACCTTTGCAAGGCGTAGAAATATCCTGCCAGTTGCTTTGCCTGTGAACATAGCATTTTGTTAATAAAAAATAAAAATAAAATCGGTTCCCCAATCCAATGAACGTAGGGTCGACTCCATGCCCTGCTACATCGCCCCGAGCTCAGCGTGAATCATTGCATCGATTCGTCGAATGAAATCGACTCATACGGCCCGCGAAACGTGCATCGAATTGCGTGCGCGAGACCCCAATTGCATATCCCGTGCTCAATGCTTCACGCCGGGATAATGGAGCGCACGGTAACTTCACCACGCCGCACTGAGCGGCGTGGTGATGTCAACCGCGGCTGCGAAACGGTCAGTTAATTCGGGCCACCGGGTTCGAACTCGGGTCGCCTCGGGGAGTTTCCCCAGGGGGTCGAAATGGCTTCTGCGTCAGTCCCATCATGGCAACGTGCTGGGCCCTTGGACTGTTACCCTTAGGGGTAATCCACCTCGTCCGAGTGGCTCCACAAAACGGCAACCGTCCCCGACTGACGGGCCAAACCTGGCCTCGGTGCAGATCTTAGGGCGGTGAGTCTCTTGACACCGCTTGAGGAATAGCGTTCAGGGCGGCAGGGTTAAACCTGAACGTGTCCACTTTGTGTTCACCTTAATGTGTTCATGCGCAGGCAGCGAGTTGCAGAGCACACCGCGGATATATGCATTATTGTGAAGCACGGTACCATTGTCGTGATTTGGTGCTGCTGTGATATGAAAAAAATAAGTCTCCTTCAGCCACAGACAGATGTTTCGTTTGGCTTAAACAGACTCGCGTGACGGCAAGCATCCGACACTATTACTGCAGCTCTGACAGATGTTGGTGAGAAAGCAATAAAATTCGGGCGATGTTTTGTGGCTAATGAAGGGATTTGTTTCGGGCTGTAACATTAAGTGATAAAACCCACATTAGGAAAAGTTACGCTGCAATAGCAGGACGCGTGCAAACATTGCATTTGCATTTTTGAATTGGGCTTCCCGGCGCTGCGTACAGTGTTGTGGTTGTGCCACGTGGTCCTCCTGGACATCTGTGAGAAAGAGCTACGTGGCTCATCGGATTCCTCCAGGAAATGGGCTCTTTCGGATTGTACCAGACACTGTACCGCACGATGTCCGACGTTTTGCTCCACGTGCCATAAGCCTTTTCAGATACTGAATACATGTCCCGATTTACTACTTAAGCTATTTTAGTTACCGGGTAAAGCCAACTGAGCTATACGCTCTTTTTCAGAGGCTAATCATCACACGTATACATTCATAGTTGCAGCCAAACACCCTTAATCCACATTTCTAAATGTGGAGTGAAAAACCAGAGGACATGGACAAAAAGCAATGCGACCACATGGAGAACACACAAATATCCAGCCATCGTCAGGGTCCAGATCGAACCCACGGACCTCCTGGGCACCAGGCGAGGGATCTCCTCACCACCCCGGCTTCCCCATTTAATTTAGCTGAAGAAGCTTCCGATGTTGGGAGCTTCACGCGGACACGTCAACAACACTCGGTACAACGCGAAAACACAATTGGATAGCCCGGCTATACCCGGTGTTTGCAAAGGTTTGGTCGTTCCAATATCTCTAGGACCTTTGAATTTAAATCAATTCTAGGTTTGAAGCTTTCGTGACTGCAAGGATTCATATTCTTAGGTTTTTTCGGTAAAGTCACGTAGGTAAAAAAATTACAATTAATAAAAGTTAAATAAAAATGAAAATCACGACGTTTCGGAGGCAACACAAGCTTCCGTCTTCAGGTGGAACCGTCACAGCCCGACAGCTGTATCAAGTTAATGTGACGGTTCCACCTGAAGACGGAAGCTTGTGTTGCCTCCGAAACGTCGTGATTTTTATTTTTATTTTACTTTTATTAATTTAAATTTTTTACCTACGTGACTTTACCGAAAAAAACCTAAGAATAATTTAAACCAAGTCTGAAGCTCATCCTTTTTAAATCCTCTCCAATCCCCGCCTAGGAGGTGCCTTGTTCTTGACGGGGTGGCTGGGCGATATTTGATACTAAACATTGCGTTCCTAAGCACCTAACTGCATTAACGATATCACGTTACCCTCGGTGGGATTAGGCCTTTGTTTAATGCGCCAATGCCAACGTTTAGCAAATGTTATAAAGCGGAATGGTCTCGCAAGCAAACAGGCCACCTAATAAATGGGCTGTGTGCGGCCGGCGTAATGGCTAATGAAGTTGCCCCTTGCTAATGTATTCAGCTCGGCCTAAGAAAGCCCCCTTTGTGAGCGAGCTGTGTGTGTGTGTAGCCTAATGGAGCGGCGGCATATGAAGACATTCGGCGGAACAAGCCGAACCCGATTGCAAAATAGCTACGCACAAGCTAACGTTGAAATCCCCATGCGCGGCACAAAGAGGTCGAAGTAAACAGTGAAATAAGTCAACTCCTTGGGATGATTCTCGAGTGAGAAGCGGTGTCTCCAGCGGGCTCGCTAATCATCCCATACCAGTAGCGGACCAGACGCTTTTTTGTGGTTGTGGCTGTGGCTGGAGACAGCCGAATGGGGCTTGGTGGCCAGGATGCCAAAGTAAGACCAGCTGCCTTGGGCATTTCTAGCCGAAGCCAGCTGGCACCATCATTATCGGCTCGACGCAGCCTTTAGGTTGCCCGAGGCCAGTGCCAAGCTCCAATCAGCATCTGCCAGTTGCTCTCACCCGGAGAGGCCTCTTCTCTCGACGATGCAGCAGTGATCGGGCATCAGTGTTCAGGAGGTCCCGTCCCAATGTCTCGTTATTTCTCAATTCCGAAAACCAAGGACCTTGGAGATGCTTTTGCGCGCACATTTTTTCCGCCCATCACAACCCGGTGCAGAGGTCATTTCTGTATTTTTTAAATTTGTTATTTTAGCAGGTTGTGTCTGCGGTAATTTATCACGCAAATTGTCATTTGATAATCACGGTCGTGACTTTTTTTAATAAGATGCGGACAAGTGCACATTGCTAAATGTAAATTAGATTTGCATGTTTATGCAAGCATTGGATATCGCTCACGTTATTGAACGTGCTGATCTTCATTACGTGCCAGCCCTAACCTAATCCTGACCCGAACAACAAACATTGGCTGGTACGTTACATATCACTGGCACATTTCATACCCGTGGATTTACCACCCACACAAATACCCCCTGCTGCTTTGACAACCACTGCCCAAACAAGTGAGCAGATAAAGCCGGAGGCAACCCAGCGCAGAGTGGGGCAGAATTAAACTCAATTGAATGACGGGAAGATTGGCGTGATAATGAGATAGAATTGAACTCGATTAAAGAAGCGGGGGGGGAAACTGGCGCGCGCATCACAAACGTGGACTAGGTGGTTGGATGCCCCCTGCGAACTGTGCGGGCGAGGCTTTCGAGCAGTGGTGGACTCACCGATTGGGCCACTGGGCACAGAACGGGAGGTCACGATAGGGGAAATCGGCCCGTACCTCACAATGACGTCACTGTGTTTAACCCCTTTCCCATTCCGAGATGTCTGCAACTTGCAGGGTGTGGATGTCCCATTCACCGCTGAATTTCGGAATGCGCAAGCGGTTAGAGTTGATTTTATTTAGAGAGGCGTAGCGCCGCTATTTTAAAAGAAGTAGTACTCACCGCGCAGAACTGTAACGATACGACTGCACTTTATGATAGCTGGCACTAAACTGTGCCCCACGCCCTCCTGCATGGCCTTTCACTTCCGATTCTATTACGTTGACGTACACATGCGTCATCGCAACAGAATTGGAAGAAAAATGGATGACGTACACGTATGGCGTTGGAACGGGAAAGGGTTCAATAGTCGAGCCTTGTCGGCTCAAGCGATGACATCGTGGCACATCACGTGTGACGTCGTATTGTGACGCCACATTTTCCCAGAGCCCCCAAAATGTGTCTCAGCTCGCCCCTACTGGCAAGCGCCGATGCGACCCCACGGTGGCATCAACGCGATTGTGACCGTCGCTAAAACGAGGCAGGGCCACACACACACACGCACACGCGCACAATCCTTGGGCCACTGTGGATAAAAGAAAAACATAATTAAAAATTTGCTGCGACGCTCGGAAGTGCGTGGAACCTGGGCCGTGCATCGAGTGAGATGAGCATTGGGAATGGTCCCCATGCATTCGGCGACTATGGGGAAGGCCAAAGAGCAGATGGTGGGATCTTGTTAGGGCAGAACTCGGAGGTCGCGCATCTGCTGTGCAACAGCTGCTCGCTCTGGCAGAGGGCAGGAAAGCATTTGGTGAGGTGCGGCGGCACCGCACGTCTTTGGCCACGACGACTTCTCGGCCTTGCGCCGATTGAGAGGCTAGCCCTTCCGCGTCGCCCTTTTCAGATCGCCCGCGACCAACGGGGGCTCCGGCACGTCTGCGCGGCGACGTTCGCCACGCTGGCCGTGGAGCTCATCAGCGGCGTCGCGGATAGGTGGACGAACGATAGACTGGAGTTCTCCCCCCCCCTCCCCCGCTCCCCCGCGATCACAAAAAAAGAAAACTCCCCGTGGACAAGGAGGTAGAAGCCAATTTACTTAATTATTATTGACACAAACTTGTTACTGTTAAAATAACGTCTATAGTTCATTAAATAGTAATGCGCTATAGATTACTGAAGTTAAACGCGGCGCACGGCATCACTCAGCGGAGAGACACCGTAGCCGAGGGGGTGGGGGGGGGGTTTAAAAATTAAAAAGTTCAAGATCTGAGATGGGAATTCAAACCCGCGTCATCCCCAGCTCACGCAAAGCGCCACTTGTCTTGTTCACCCTCAGGTACAGCGCCTCCCACACGACAGACACATTCATTTTGCGGTGGCGCGTTGCTTCGTGCACCGTGCTCTAAGTTTGATTCCTGACCAAGGCTAACACCAGTGGCTGTTGATATCTGAATCCGTTCTTGGATTCCCCATTCACCATCCTGAAATGACACGCGTGCAGAAGTAGAGTCAACAACCTCCCCCATGAACGACACAGCGTGGAGAGGCTTTCATCCAGCAGTGGATTGATATAAGGCTGTACATTATTATTATTTAGCAAGCAATAATAATTCAAACTTTTCCGGGTATGACAATGCAATCGTACCTCAATTAAGCTTAAATACGGATGATTTATCATCACTCTTTAACAATTGCGTGTGCACATCGGCCTTGCCCCCCCCACCCTCCTCCCGTCTCCCCCCCCAAATATTACCCAACCCCGCTACAAATCTTCCACCACAGAATCACCGAAATCCACCCTGCTCTTTGACAAATTTCCACCGGGGAGTCGATGTGTAAAGATCCAAGCGTTCTGGCATTAACCACATTCATTATTTCTTGGCCGTAAGTCAGTAGGGCAGTCCCAAAAGCAAGCCTTTTGGACCCAGTTCAAGCTTGCCTCCATAATATGCGCCAAACGACCAGGTGCTGTCACGTGCTCCCCTTCCCCCCGTCATGTACACGTAAAATGTAGCTCGATTCTCCTGTGACCAACTTCGGCCGGAGCGTGGCCCACCTCGTCGTATCCGCCACGGCGAGCAGGCACGCGCCTGCTTCTTCTTCTTCTTGTTCGTCCATCAAAGTTGATGATGACCATGGCACGTTTGTCATTTTGTTGGGTTTTGACGAGTGCGCAGATGGCTGAACAGGCCAATCCGAGGCCGGGATTCTCTGTGGCAACACTGGACAGGTCAGGGAGGATGTAGAGCTCTGAGGTGCAGCCACAAGTCATTCCTTGGTAGATCTGCGCTGCTGCCTCTTCAAGATAGCACAGGAGCTTCTCCTACTCTCACAGATGACTGCACCGTCCTGTACTTTTCTTCTGGTTAGTGCTTGGTTGGATGGGCATCCCGCCATGCATATCACGGGTGCTATGGGCTGCTACGTGGCTACGTCGAAAGTGTCCTGCGGGCGGTGCCACTACATCCATTGTTGCGCCGTACTTCCGCCTCCCAACGTCGCTTGCTCCCCGCCTTCAAACTGTGCCCGCAAAGCCGCATGCCGCGGGGGAGCGCCCACGTGGATTGACAATGAGGGCCGTAGATTTATTGTGCACGTTCGTCGAATTAGTGTCAAGTTCAAGGTTGGCTCTCTGATGCGCAATTGCTACCGCTCTGCAGGGTGCTCTTGTGAACAAAGCGCGCGAGGCTGTCCCTGTGTCCCAGCGAACCACGTTTACATGGCAATATTCTTCTTGGTTCTTTCGGTAAAGTCACGTAGAAGGGAAATAATAAAATAATAAAAAATTTAACATATTGAAATAAAATTCTCACGACGTTTCGGCCACAACACAAGCAGCCGTCCTCTGTATTCACCTGTATTCACCTGAGGACGGCTGCTTGTGTTGTGGCCGAAACGTCGTGTGAATTTTATTTTATTATGTTTAATTTTTATTATTTTATTATTTCCCTTCTACGTGACTTTACCGAAAGAACCAAGAAGGTGAATCCCTGCAGTCACGAAAGCTTTAAATCGAAATTTATGCCAATATCCGTCGCTGCCCTCATGTTGGCTGACAACACACACGCCAACAGATAACCCCTTTTTTCTCCCCACTGCCCTGCTGTGGATTGTGATATTGCCGTGGATTGCGATGGATCGTGCTCCGGCAGTTTTATCGACGAAGAAAACGGCTGAGCATGTAAATGCGTGCCCGGTTCGCGTCGGAACTAAAAGGGGGACGCCAGTGTGTGCTGGCACCTGGACGCTTCAGCTGAGTGCCATTGATCCGGACAACATTAAACGCTGAGTCGTCTTCAAAAGTATATGCACTCACCCCGAGCGTCGCCGCCAGTGCATTGATTACTGCCTGCTTGATTAGTTGATTGCATGTTAAGGTCTCGGTGTCATACTTCCCAAACAGCTGCGCTTCATTTTTCCCAGTCTGCAATTAAACAATCTTTCGTGCGCGTACGTGCCCCGTCGCTCCCTGGCATCGTGTGGGTCACGCAGACGCCGGGCCACTGAAAGAGCTTTGATTTAAAATCCTGGAGATGAAAGGCAGGGCAGAAGTGAGCCTGCATTCCATGGCTTATGTCGGCAAACCATTGCGTTTAGGGGGTTTAAAAGGATGCCATTCATTTATTCTGCATCGCCATCATTCGCTTGGAAGAGCTATCGAGTGCGTCGGCGGTGCAACTGCACCGGGACCCACAGACTGGAGGGACTCGGGCGCTGAGCTCCGTAGAGGGCAGTGGGGGATAAATAATTCGACAGTTCCCCCCCCCCTATCGAATGCACCATGACCAATGTATCATCATCACCGTCGTCCAGCGGCGTAGCACTCGAGTGTGCAGGTGGTGCATCTGTACGGGGGGTTCGTGGGCCGGAAGTAATGTGACGTGAACGGTAATTGAGGAAAGACAACATTTTGCAAAAGGCATCTCTTGATGCAAAATGCCGTTCCATCAGGCTGCTTGACATAAGAGGAGCGTTTATCTCTCGCTCGAGATGGTAGTTTGACTCGAGGTGTTCTTGAGGATTGTTTCACTTGACGGGGCCCGCATTCTGGAAATTGCGATCAGTGTTCGTTTATCGTCTGGATCATGTCGGAAGACCATCGCGATCACCACCAATATCATGATCACCACCACGAGAAGCAACAGCGGATCTTTTGGTGTTGTCATTTCAGAAGAGGCCCAGATTCTGGCCCTTCAAGATGAAGGAGTTGGTGGAGGAGGAGGGGGGGTAGAGGACAAGGTGGGTTGAGTACCCCCTTCTTATTCCTTGCAGCAGAGCCCATGCCACACCACACAAGTGTGCCATCGTTATCATCAATGCATCCTCTACGGGTGGCGAGATGTTAACTGCCTCGCCTGGTATACAGGAGGTCGTGGGTTGGAGCCCGACCCTAACGCCTGCTGTATATTTGGAGTTTCCATGTTGTCACCGTGGTTAACGTAGATTTTTCTCCAGGTCCTCCGGTTTTCCCCTCCACAGTTAGAATCAAGGTGCGTTTAGAGTTCTTTGGCTGCTCTAAATTTCCACGTGATAGGCCACTTCGTTGAGCTATCATTTGTGGCCAGGTCGCTTTTGAACAAGAACCATATAGCTCAGTGGGGCTTTACCTAGTAAACATGTTTTTTAGTTGTAGAGAATTTGGTTAGCATCTGTCGCCTGCCATGCTGAAATACTGTCAATATTGTGGAGATTAAGATAAATGAGATGAAAAATGTGTGTTTTTTTTTAGAGAGAGCCACTTAAATAATAATACTATTTTACATCTCTTTGTCAACCAATTTTTGGTTGAAGTCCCACCCATGCCTGACCAGTCGAGGGGGATGTTTGACCATAAACTTTTGTAAAAGGGTCGTGGGAGGTGAATCGGGCCCGGTTGAGTTATCCCTCGCCACTGATGTTAGCCGTGGCCGGGAATCTAATGTAAGTTGCCGGGATCACTGCGGCGTGCTAACCGCTGCACCACCGCTCCTTCCCGGGAACTACGATGTAGCCTTGGAATAATGAGCCGAGCAGAGTCAAATAAATAATTAAAAATTACCTTCTGCTGAAACGTTGCGAG
Source organism: Lethenteron reissneri (assembly GCF_015708825.2). Taxonomy (NCBI): domain Eukaryota; kingdom Metazoa; phylum Chordata; class Hyperoartia; order Petromyzontiformes; family Petromyzontidae; genus Lethenteron; species Lethenteron reissneri. The sequence goes on along the minus strand of NC_083819.1, from coordinate 15,696 downwards.
CGGAGCTCGGCAGTAATAATACAATGCGATCAATTTTAATTTAGAAAGTGTCTAAATGTGACTGCATCTAAAATAAATAAAAACACCGTGTACACCGGGTGGACATACACAACAAGGAGGCTTGGAGGAGAGGAGGGAGTTTACAAATGATATACAAATAACACTTACACAGAAAAGCATAAGCCAATGCAATTTGTTTTTTAGTGGGGAGGGGGGGTAGGAGGGGGTGGTTTTGTTTGTATACTCGGGGCCGTGCCACGCGTACCTCCTATTTTTCAATCCACTGCCGAACGCAGGCCCTTCCCACGCCGCGGAGATTATCTGTCAGTACTTCTTCCTCGGTAAGTTGCAGCGGGACAGTGAATGCATGGAGCATAGATGTTTCAAGCATAGTAGGGTACAACAGCGGATTTTGCTGTGCCGTGCTCGGCTGACAGCATAGCCCTGCGGCAGCCTCCAACATCTGTTTAATGTGCTGCATGCTGTTTAACCTATCATAGCACTATACACGCTTTCGAGAACCGACTAGATCGGGCACAGTATGGGCGAGCTGGTACAGCAATGTCTCTCCAGAACCCTTTTGTCTGCTTGCTCTCATGCGCCGCACGTTTGCTTTTACGGTTTGGTGAAATAGGCTTCTGTGCTGGACTATAACTTACCTTTAACTTCTTGCTAACACCTCTTTAGGGGCTAGCTATGCTTTAGCCCGTCAAGAATTAAGATAAAAATGTTGACAGCGTATCATTTGACGACCATGACGTTCAATTAGACGAATTCTAGGGTTTTTCTGTCAGAGCAGTTTGTGTGTTCAGATGATTTAAATTTAACACATAAATGCAGACAAACAGTTGCACACGAAACAAAGGTACAGCTCCCCGTATAGCCTTAACAGACTGTTGGGGCAAGTGCCTACACGGCACACGAGGGGGTGAGTGGCCAGCACCACGACCGACCGCCTTTGTCTCCCAGGTGGTGATGTTTACACACCGCACCAGGTACTCATTTGAGGCTGAGCCGACCTAGGGGAGGCCCAGCACCGGTTGAGACGAACACTGTTAGCAGGCACCTATTAAGATCAGCATGGCAAGCGCCAGGGGTGGTGTAGTCAACACTACTCGCTGGCTGCCTTCATTTCTCCAGCACCTTCGCTTGCTTCTGTGTCTCCTCATTGTTTCTATTCTGCAGCCAGGTCCTCATTTCAGACGAAGACTACCCAGGGGACGCTCGGGACAGGCTCGGCTACCACCTTGCCCCTGATGCTATCTGTGACTGGGAAATTAACTCAATTCGCCAGGTTTTATAGCTCGTGTGCGCCAACCGCAGTGCCACCACTTCGCACTACCAGCATGCAAACACAAGCAAAGACAAAGGTCCCCCGTATAGCCTCAACAGACGGTTGGAGCAAGTGCTGTTAGCGAGCACCTATGAAGGCCGGCACGGCACACGAGGGGGGTGGGTGGCCAGCACCACGCCCGGCCGCCTTTGTCTCCCCAGTGACGATGTTTTTACTCACTGCACCAGGTATTGCTTTCAGTCGACTGAGGGGAGGCCCAGGACCGGTTCAGATAATCGCCAATAGCGTTGGCTGTGAGCGGGAATCGAACTCGGGTCACCAGCTTCGTCGAGCAGTGCGCTAACACACGCACGTACACATGAGGGACGAATTCCTGATTACGTTTTTAAAGGATATCGGTCACTGAGATCGTACGTAGCACGCAACCTGAACCACTTGCACCACCACTCCCCGCACACACACACACTCTCTACATAAATACACTACGCTACATTAGTGTATATCCACGGGGAGTCCCAGATGCATCTGTTGGTTAAAAGCGATGTCAGAATCTCAGTTTGACCTTCTCCGCCAGCTTCCTTTCCCCGTGCCCTCTCCCTCCAGATTATTCTCAATCCTGTTCTCATTTGCAATTGTCATTACGGCGCAACTCCATTCCAGGCCGCGTCTCCCACGTGGCCACTTTTTCCTGGAGGTGTCCCTTTGCCCGGCTTCCTCGGGAATTCGCCGCCCATCCATCCTCCACAAAATTCTGCCGCAAACTCTCTCCCGCCCCCCGCAGTGTCGCTCGGCTTCAGCCCCTCCTCCCTCCCTCCCTCCCATCCCTCGCGATCTGTAGAAAATTCCCGAGCATGCGAGGAGAAAGCGGGGTAACGGGGGCGGAGGGGAGGGGGGCAGGAGGAAGCGGTGTTGGAATTTCAAAATTTTTGTTTTTTTTAAATAGTGCCCTACATTCATAATACGGACAATCGACGCATTGTCTGGCAAATATCAATGCTATCCAAATCTGTGGGGTTTCAAGAGAGGGCATGGAGGGGTGGAGAGCGATCACCCGCCCCCATCCTTGAATCTGCCAATGCTACTTTTGTGTTGTCCTTCCCCTGCACCTCCGAGTAGCACGGTTGGCTGCGTGCAGTGCGATATCACTTCAACATGCATACATACATCAGACCGCGTCTCCTTACAGATGCAGATGCTTTTTTCCCCCCTCCGTCTACGTGCATAGATATCCTGGATCCTCCAAAGACACAACGCGTTATGTTGCCCACCTGTTCTGCTTTTTCAAGGATCGTCAGCATCATCGAGGTAGCCGTCCAGGGAAATCGCAAAGCCTTCCAGAAAATATTAAAGATTGGAAGTCCTTTTCGGTTGCCTATAGTTCTCCCCCTACGCTAATGGACTGATTCATTTGTTGTGATTTTTGATTTGGTGCCATTTCTTGATTAGTTTACTTCTTGATTTTTTTTTATCTTGCTCGGGAGGAGTAGGGGTTTCATTTGATTGTTAGTGGCTGTTTATGGGATTTGATCCTCATATATAATTAATGTACAGCGTTGTGGGTGGGGTATGTCATTATCTTCCCACGATATACCCCGGATGTGTTGTTTTTACCACAGAATTGGCATCCCTAGAAGGACACTCTTTATGGACGCATGGTAGCATCTTGCCGTTGACTAAATGAACCAGATAAGCTAAGCAGAGCTTGGCCTAGAAAGGTATGAACCCATTGTTACAGGCTGCCGCCTTAATCCAGCGTTGTACTGTACTATGCTCCCGTGTCTATTGCTCCCTCGCCTTCATGAACCTAGACTGTCAGGCGCAGTAAAATATGCTTAAATGACCCCTGCAAGGAGGCCCTAATCCAGCAGTGGATATACAAAAGGGCTCTACATTACATGTTCACTTCGTTAGTGTTTTGTTCAAGGTAGGCTTTATGATGCTCACAGTGCTGCCGTTATCCCAGGGCGTTGTCGCTTGAGGGTGTCCCTGCCTACCGAGTGGTCAGATACAGGATGCTCGGCTCCCCGTTTGTTGGCTGGTTAACACAAACCGACAGATCGCAATTTTTGACTGTCCGACTTGTGAACTGAAAATCGCGTTTTTCCAATTTAGAGAAATGTGTAAAAACATTTCGGCAACATTTCCATTTAGAGGTAAAATTTCAATTTTACTGGAAAACAAGCCCGGACAAACACGTAAACAAAAACAGAACAAAGTTGTATTTCCTCAACTTGACTTCAAATGTCAGAAATTGTCTCAAACGATTCCATTAGTGCATCCGTATATGGGGAAAATGCGACAAAGCTGCTCGGTAACATAGCGATAATAAAAAAACAAACAAAAACTCGCGGTGGGCACGTGTTGTATCGTGCCATATAATATTTGAAATGCCGTTTTTTTAAATATTTCGGGGCATTTTTTTAATTTGGGGTGACAAATAAAAAGATGTCCGTGTTCTTTCACCATCCACGAGGCAATTAAGGCAGAGAGAGAGAGAGAGAGCTCTGCATCTTCAAATGTCAGTAGTGCCGTCGGCCCCCGAACGATCAAAGGTTTCTCGGTCCAGCTGCCCCCCTCTCCTCTGCCAGCCTGCCCCATCCTGCTCACCACCACAACCACCACCACAACCACCACAACCACTTCAGTGTCCTTCTCTCCCCCATACGCTACCCCGGTGGCGCGCGTGCTGAACACGCCGATCATTTATTTCGTGGAGCCGTTTCGGATTCCTTACAGCCGAAATCGCGCTTTAAACAGTCCCCCTGGGGGACCGCAGAAATCAATTTTAATCAATGTTTTACTTGTTTTGTGGCTCGGCGGGCACAGTATTAACACAATATTTGTTTTACCAAGGGAATAAATAGAAGGGGGGGGGAGGGGGGCTGGGGCAAAGTAAAAAAAAATTGTCGGTTCAAATCGTGCTCTTTGTGCCGAGTTGGCGGCATTTTTTTGTCGGGGTACAACAAATAAATCGTCGCGTTACATTCCACAAAGCAACGTGGGACAAATCTTCGCCCGGTGGCGCGATTCGAGGATTTAATAGATATGTTCTTGCATTCAACGGGAACGTCTTTAACTGCGGGTGCTTTGTGAGGCAGCTCAATTATCGTTGACATCGTGCGTGCTCCTGCCAATGCTCTCGTCAAGGAATGGTTTCGCCACGCCGCTGTATCTATGCGCGCGCATCCGGATGGTTTCTTCTTCTTCTGGATGCAAATAAAATCGACGACGGCGGTTAGATTTTCGGCCGTTGAACAACGGTGATGATATTTAATTTACACGCGAGGAACAGCGATTCATTTTCTGTCACGTAATTGGCTTCATCACGCGCGCACAGATCGCACGGATGCCGGCATATTAATCTGCATTCGCGTGCTGGCATTTACATACACGAAATATATATATATATAAATATATAAATGCGCCCGCTGGACACTTATGGTTAAAACAGCATAAATGATAAAAAAAATGGGCAAAATATTTTTTATAACCTTTTTATTTATTAAATGCAAATGTTGGTCGTAAACATGCACATACTATTATAGCAATAAATATGATGGTGGTGGTGGTGGGTGGTCGAAGGGAGGCAGGGGCATCCACATACACAGTTAATATCCGCACAGAAAACGTAACGATCAGTGGCTTGTAATATTTTCATTGTGAGGGCGTGCAGAGTGAACAGAGAGTGCTCCGCTGATGAGATAAGGTTATCTGCATAATATTTCGTTTTAACATCTTCATGTAATTAGCATAAATCTTTGGAGACTAGCAGAATATTAATGAGGCGGCTGCAACGTAATACGCCTTTCGTCCAAGCAAAGAAAATGTTAAAGGAAGGTGAAACTTAACAAGATACTCAAAATAACAAATTAGATACCCTGCTTACACTTAATTTGTCCTGAATAATTCATGCGCAAGTCACGTGTTGCCTCATGGCATTTGGGCCCAGTCCAGCGATTCGGCATTTTTTCCTTGGAACATTTTAAGTAACTCTACGCTGCTTTGCACAGTCATGCTTGATGCACACACACATAATGTCCTCTTCGTGTTTACAACGTTCAAATATTTTCAGATGAACCACTTTGTCCGCAATGTCTTCGTTTCTATTAATTGTGTGCATCGGGAACATGTGAACGCTCGTTGCGTAAACTTTCGCGCAAAAACGCTAGGCTGGCTTGGCAATGCCTACATAGCCTGTTGGGCAAAGTGCTGTGGATAGCGGGCACCTATTAAGGTTAGCACAACGCACAAGGAGGCAACCTGGCTTGCACCAGGCCCAGCCATCTTTATCTTCCCAGTGCTGATGATACACTGCATGAGGAACTCATTTTCGGTGAAGTCATCGTCAGGGGGATATCAGGACTGCTTCAAATATTACTCACCACTATTGTTAGCCATGGCCAATTGAATTGAACAAAACCAAACTCTTGTTATTTTAGCAGGTGGATGCCCACTGAGCTCTTTTGCAGAAGCGAATTGGCTATCACACACGATAGCTCAACGAAGTGGCTTATCACGTGGAAATGTATAGCAGCCAAATACTCTAAGCACACGTCGATTTTAAATGTGGAGGACCCGGAGAAAAACCCATGCGAACACGGGGAGAATATGCCAACTCGAAAAATACAGGCGTCAGGGTCGGGATAGAACCCACTACCTCCTGTATGCCAGGCGAGGCAGGTAACATCTCGCCACCGTAGCACCCTACCTCGTACAATACATCTTGCCAGCGTGGACGAGTAGACGAAAGGACCTTCTCTAGAGCTGCCTCCCGTGGAGGCCCTCTCGCCAATGGTGGCATGAGGAAGACATTTCACGGCTCCAACTTTACATTTTGCACACACACACACACACAGGTGTTATGGATCATGGGTTTTCTTTACCCTGAAGGGTGCGAATGTTCCACGGCTACACTCTGTAAGTTGCGTGTGGCCGTAATCAAGTACTGCTTTAGCCTTTGCATTTAGTGTTTTTTTTTATTTATCCCTTGTTGTTTGTATTATGTATACTGTGGCATTATTGAATATTGTATATGAAATCGCATTCTTACCGACTCATTATTTCACAAAGCCCTCCCTATGCGGTGGGAGGTGCGGTGTAAATAATAAATGATTATGTGTTTAAATTACATATGGATGTGCATGTGGCTCGACAGACATCGTATAATGTAATAAATAGTGTATTATAATATTTATTTCACAATAATGTACAGCCCTCTGTCAATCCACTGCTGGGGTGAAAGCCCCACCACATTGTTTCAGTAGTGGAGGTTTTTTTCGATTTAAAGCTTTCGTGACTGCAGGGATTCATCTTCTTGGTTCTTTCGGTAAAGTCACGTAGAATGGAAACAATAAAAATGATCAAATAAAACATAATAAAATAATTCTCACGACGTTTCGGCCACAACGCAAGCAGCCGTCATCAGGTGAAGACCAGGTTTGTCGGGGAGACAGCGTCTGAATGAAACAGCACCATGCTTGGAGCGTATATTTAAGCTGGGTTGGAAGGGGGGGGGGGGTGGAACGGCGCCTTGACAAAAGAATTGCATATCAAGATGAATTTAGCATATTTATGGGCATATTTTTGGAAAATGCAGGTATGTGATTAGCACTACTTATGCCCGTGCATTATGCAGGACTAGCAGCATCAAAGGGAGGGGATAGGGGTAGCACTAATAAAGGGAGGGAGTGTTAATAGTATGTAGCTGCAGCTACATACTATTTTGTTTAACCATACTTCACCATGCTGGTCACTGCACTGCGACTTCAGAATAAAATCGCTACGTAGACTGGAGGAATCCGATGAGCCATTAAGCTCTTTTTCACAGGAGCATGACCAAGTTCTGATACTGCTCACCACTGATGTTAGCCATGGCCATTAATTGAATCCAGATCACTGGGATCATAGTGCAGTGCATTATCCGAGTTAATGCCTCAAACGGTGTATTCATATAGAAAGTGATGAATGTCTTCTTGGTTCTTTCGGTAAAGTCACGTAGAAGGGAAATAATAAAATAATAAAAATAAAACAATAAAAATTATTCTCACGACGTTTCGGCCACAACGCAAGCAGCCGTCCTCAGGTAAATACCAGGTCTGTCAGACGCTGTCTCCCTGAGGACGGCTGCTTGCGTTGTGGCCGAAACGTCGTGAGATGAATCCCTGCAGTCACGAAAGCTTTAAATCGAAAAGTGTCGAATGTGTTTACGAAATATAGGTGAGAGCCACCACATCATGCACTCTTGGATTGTATTTAATTTTATTTCCGTTGCTTTAAAGCGTCGCTAATCAACATGCATTTTTTTCGTGCGGTTTACAAATCGTGACCTTACACGTTGTTTAATCAAGGGACGTTTCTGAGAATTTCACGACGCGTAAATAAATACAGCGAACACCAAATGAATCGTGTTGAAGTGATTTTGTGTATTTTTTCGCACGCTTTTGGACGTCTACATTTTCACGTTTAGTTGGCTCAAACGTTACTGCACTCGTTAATTATTAAAATAATAATAAAAAAAAACAAAATAATGGCCTAATTGAGCCCATTATGTTCGTCACTGACCCTGCCGCGCACACAGACACACACAAAGGGAACAATCGGTGGAAAACACGAAAATATTAGCCAAGATGCCGCGCGTTTGCCGTGGGCTACGATCCCTTGCTGGAGTCGGGACAGATATGATTGTGGTTTGCGGCAAACACGCCCAGATAACCTTTAGATTGGTGGGGAGGAGTGGGGAAGGCAAGTCCGCTTGAAAGTGCCCCTTCCTTTACCTCCAACTATGGCATCTGACTGCCACTGACATGCAATTATCGCCCACACTGGGACAGCTTTCCAATGCAGCTCATTAATTTGTTGCTAACAAAGCAAAAAAAAAAAAACTGCTGGCTTCCGACAGAGTAAAAAAAAAAATGGAACGAAAAACAATAAGGGATAGCATTAAATGGGACCTATAAATTCATTTTTCGGTGTTTTTACATTTTTATTTATTATTGAGAGCATGCAAGCTTTTTATTTAAGCAATTGAATGCGTGTTTGAAATTGATTGCACAGCACGTTATTGCATCGAAACAGCAAAATGCGAAGCGTCATAATTTTTTTTGGAAGCGTACGGATAAATATAGCGGGTTAACAAAATCCGGAGCTATAACGGCGAAATGTAATTTCACTGTGGTTGGAATATATTCATGGGCATCTTAAAATTCCCCCGATTTAATTTGCCATAATAAGGTCACTCTTACGTGCGCTTGGAGCAATACGTTGCTTCCGTTGAAGCGCATTAAATCGAGCGATTTATTTATTTCTTCTCGAAATTGTATTCGGTTTTGTGCATGTGTGCGCGTGTCCACGAGTGCGACTCGCGTCAAAACCGTGCCTCTCAGGGAAGGTACGTGCACGTACGTACGTACACCGAACTTCTTTCGCGCCATACGCAGCCCACCGCGGCTACTCGAAGGTGCGGGGGAGGGAAAGGGCAGCGAAACCAAACGCAAAAGCAGTTCTAAAGAAAATAGTTTTTTTTTAAACGTGTGCGTTTGAGATTTTGTGTTTGTGTAGTGACACAGAATGGGTCGCTAAGGCGCGTAGCGCTGGTTACTGACAGAGAGAGGGATTGTGGGCGTAAGGGCCGACCTGCCGGCAGAGCAGGGTGGTGGCAGCCGTTCTGCCAGCAGAGCAATGCCACGGAGTGGGTCACCAAGGTGCGTGGCGCTGGCTGTTGGCAGAAGGGGGCATATGATGACGTGGCACCCCGGCCGGCTGGTGGAGCACGTGATCGGCCGGGGTAATGGATGTGGGGCAAAGGTGACCGAGTGGACACGTGAGGTATAGCCCAGAACCTTCTGGTGGGTTCCAGAAAGGGGCGTAACCAAAGGCGGAGCCAGGCAGGGGACACGTGGAAGGTGGCCCAGAACCTTCTGTAGGTTCCAGAAGAGGGCGTGGCCGAGGGCGGAGCCAGGCCACGCCGGGGCATTAAAGGGCAGTCCCGAGCCTGGATTGGGGCTGTCTGTCGGTGGAATGGAACTCAGGTCCTACGTCTTCGTCTCTGGCGTCGTGGGTCAGACAGCGTGCCGACTGTTCTGACCCGTTTATAGTTATCCCGTTTGTGAACAGTGTACAAAGGTGTAGAATAAACGTGTGTTGCCTCTTACTATTAGTGTCTCAGAAGTGACTCACTACATTCGCATTCGCCACCGTGCACAGGTCGCCTAACCCGCTCGTCGTCCGCGTTCAGTAGCTGTTACGACCACGGCCCCGCTCGCACGCGCTCTCTCTAATTGGCTGAAAAGACAAATCGTTGCACGCGGTATATTGTTCGTGGCAGTATCTCAAGTGGAATTTAAATGTATTTAGCGGTGTCGTACTTGCATGTTTAAAAATGTACCTGCCGCTCAAAATCGGTTTAAAAACCGCTTGACTCCAGACTGGTTAAGGCGGTGGCTTCCAATGCGGTGCGTCAAATCAGATTTGATGGTCAGGACAAGTAAAAACTCGTGCTTTTAACTCACTTTGTAAAGATTAGTGTCAGGCCAGAGTTAGGCATTGGAAAATTTAGATTGGTAATTGAAACGAGGCCCAACACTGAATAGAATTTATGGGCACTACTTGAACAGAAAAAAAAGTTTTACAGCGCAAGACTGCCTCATCAATGTATTTGTCTCGTGTAACTCAGTAGGGATTGGCAACAGTTTTAGCCCATGGAAGAATGCATTCTGGCTCCGTATAGTTGCTTATCCTTTTCATAGAGCAAGAGTCTAAGGGTGATCATACATTTTTCATACATTTAGGTCTGCAGAAGGTTACCTCCAATGCCTGCACAAGGCAGCACATTTTGTTTGACGTTTTTTTTAATGGAAAGTTGTAATGCTATTCACATTGTAAATTGTACAATGCACAACAAGGTGCTTGGCAACTCAGAAGTCAAAGGGCTCACAAGGTACAGCTGGGTTTCCTGGGTTCAATTCCGAAAAGCTCTCTGTTATTAAATTGGGGGTTTCAAATACCGTGATTTGACGGTATCAGTCCAGTCACATCAATAATTTCACAAAAACCCATAGCTGAATGGGTACTTTGCATCATGACATGATGCTAACAGCAAAATCAGGATAACATTGGTTGGAGTTTTTTTTACGTTCATTATTCCCTCCAAAACTACGTGCATTTTCTTTTTTATTGCATCGGAATGTGAGCATTTCTCAAGACAGTGCACAAACAGGAGGAACGTTGCACGTCTACAGAATCGTGAAGCTCAACACGTGTCGTGGTTGTTGACACACGTCTGGGCAACGTTTGTCTCCCCGGTGGCAATGTTTACACACGACACCATTGACGGGGTGGGGGGGTGGCATTCAATGGGCAGAGCGCTCTGCCTGGCAACTGTTACGGAGGCGAACCGTTAGCGGTCCGTTTTCGCTCTCGTTGAACGATGCTTTATGACGTCACGCACGCACGCGACCGGCTCGGCCAATGAGCGGCCGAGCGTCGCGTGAACGTGAGAGTGCACAGGAGGGTACGGCGCCTCCGATTGGCCCGATTTTGACACGCCCCCCCTAACGCCAGTTTGTACTGGCTCGTTTTTTGTCCGAAATCCTACGGCCTTTCACTGGAAAAACCACCTCTGCAGTACTAAACTCTACTGACCTGGTATCGACAATCAAGGGGATTGCCCTGTCCCCAGACGACCTGCTTGTCAGTTTTGATGTGGTTTCCTTGTTCACCAAGGTACCTGTGCCTGACACCATCGCAATCATTGAAGACTTGGTTCATCAAGGACTGAATGCTGGGGTACCCCCCCCTGGTGAGACACTGCTTAACCAATACATACTTCACCTGGAATGGAACCTTCTACAAGCAAATTGAGGGCACCCCAATGGCTCCCCCCTATCTCCGGTTGTAGCCAACATCTTCATGGAGAAATTTGAGACGGACGCTATCCAGACTGCCACTCTACGCCCGACCTTATGGAAGAGGTACGTAGACGACACTTTTGTCATCTGGCCACATGGCCGGCCTGCTCTAGACCAATTTCTCGACCACATCAATTCCATAACACCCAGCCATCAGATTCACCATGGAAGTCGAAAATGATGGCAAGCTACCCTTTTTGGATTCCTAATCAAAGGAGACCTGATGGTTCAATGAGCCACTCTGTCTACTAGGAAAGCCCCCCACACGGATGCTTATCTAAAACCGGATTCCCACCACCATCCATCCCAGAAGAATTCCCTCATCAAGACTCTATATCATAGAGCCCATGCATCTCCGACCATGAACACATTTCCAGTGAACTCAAACACGTACGCCAAGCTCTTAAGGCAAATGGTTACTCCGACTATACAATCCGCAAAGCCATCACTCCAACCATCAAGAAGGATCCTGTTGAGGAGCCTTTCAAGACCATCACCTTACCCTACAATTGCTGGGGTCACAAAAAAGATCTCCAAAATCCTGATTAAACACAAGATCCAGGTCCGATTCAACACAGTACATAAAATCCGTGATCTGGTACCGTCTGTAAAAGATGTGGTTCCAGACATACAGTACCCTGGCGTCTACAAACTAAGTTGCCTCTGTGGTAGCAGTTACATTGGGGAAACCAAACGACATGTCTCGGACCGCATCCGTGAACATAAAGCTGACCTGAAACACGGTAGGACAAACACCTCAGCCGTGGCGATCACTGTTACAACTCAGTGGGCTCACATGATATTGACTTCTCCAAGACAGAGGTTCTCTGCAAGCCATCTGCTATCATGAGAGATTCGTTCATGAGGCGATCCACATACACAAACACAGAGACAAGTTTTAAACGAGAAGATGGATTCTGGCTCAGCAATCATTGGAAGGACGTAATAAACCATTTCGACACACATTAGGGTGTGTAGAATAAATACATAGGTGTTATATTAAATGTATAAAGATATAGGTTGGTTTACAGCAATATACAGTATATATTTAATGTTGGGTTTATCTATGGCAGGATATAGTACGGTATATGCTCGTGTGGATGTAGAGAATAAGGTCTAGATGGAAGCATATTATAGAATTTTACGAGGTAGAATGGTAATGTATTACTTTGCTGTTAGTAACTCCGCTTATTATAGAGTATAGTAGTATACTGATGGTGCGATGCATTTTATACTTTATTTTTTTATGTAGTTTATACTTTAGTTTTTCTACGTGGTTGTTGAGTAACTGCAGCTACATATCATTAACATTCCTTCCCTTTGTTACTGCTAATCCCTGACCCCCCTTGGTTGCTGCTGATCCTGCATAATGCATGGGCATAATATGACTTTGACACCCCCCGCCCAACGCCTACGCATTTTCCATGAATATGCTAAATTCCTCTTCACATGCACATTCTTTTTGTTAAGGCGCTTTTCAACCCCCAATGCAGCTTATATAAGCTCCTAGTTTGGGTAGTGTCTCATTCTTCACCTGAAGACGGCTGCTTGCGTTGTAGCCGAAACGTCGTGAGAATTGTTTTATTATGTTTTATTTTTATTATTTTATTACTTCCCTTCTACGTGACTTTACCGAAAGAAACAAGAAGAAAAAATATCAATACATCGTTATTTTGGCTCACCAAGCATTAATTTACTACCACTAACCACTCGTGTACCTCACTACAGTCACGTCACAGTGTGATAATAAATACAATAACAGTGAACTACTATATTAAAATATAATTAATAGCAAATTATCAAGAATTGAGGTTTTTGGGTTATATATAAATGAGTCATTAAACGCGCCACCACTCGACACGGCCAATTATTAAGGTTTGTCACGTAAACAAAACATTCTAATTCGTTATTAGTACAGCACACCGGTGTGTTGGAGAGTAAACCCAAAACATGTACAATTCGAGCACGACGTTTCGCCGGTAATTACAACTAGCATCATCAGGCGACAGTCGGAGTTGTGGAGAAATCCTCCTGTTTCAGTTTTAAATAGAAGGATAATATGATGTCGTCACTTATTAACCAATCAGATACGAAGGCCAGAGGGTGGGGGGGGGGGGCATGTTAATGTGTATGTTAATTACAATGGATACCCATTGCTGGTTGGGTTATTCGTAGGGTAATCAAAATACATAATGTGCATGTGCAACATGCATAAGCCATGTACATACATTATGCATGGACATTATGCACACACACCATGCATGCACATCCTGTCATTTTTGGGTGCAGGAAATCACAATATCTGTTATTGTGTGCTCACAGTAAATCACCATCAACGTATGCTGACCTGTATATGCATGCAGTTAAACAGTTTATTACTTCATCATTAGACCTCCTTTGCCAGTATCAAAATATAATAGGGGTTTTCCCTTTTTTCTGACAACAAAACTGAAACCTTTTTACGAGGACTCATGTCTGCATTAACCACAATACTTGCAAAAAAGACCCAATTTGTACACCCAATTGGTACAAATTGGGTCGAGGCTCAAAAGAAATCCGTCCCTTGGTGTGGACCAATCAGTTTCAAGGACAATGCATATATATAATCATTGTATGTTTTTGTTTGCATTTGTATTGCAAGTATTGTGGTTAATGCAGACATGAATCATTGTCAAAAGGTTTCAGTTTTGTTGCCAGAAAAAAGGGAAAAAACCCTATTATTATTATTAGTTTATTACTTGATAATACGTGTCCAAGCAGCACTAAGCCTGTAGCTATCTGGATGGTTACACATATTTTTTATTTCTCTCAATTTCAATATATTCTCTAAATAGTTTTGGCCAGTAGTAACTAGTTTTGCATAGAACTTCAACATTATCAAAATCAATTGAGTATCCTTGTCGGCACACGTGTTTTGCCACTGCCGACAGTTCGGTTTGGGAATATTTAATATTCCTTTGGTGTTATTTTAGTCTTGATTTGAAGCTTTCGTCACTGCAGGAATCCATACTCTTTGATTCTTTCAGTAAAGTGACGTAGGTAGAAAAATAATAGATCACGACGTTTCGATCGCAACACAAGCAATCGTCATCAGGTGGGACAACCACAGCAAGAAAAACTGCTGAAGGAGACGAGAGATCTACCGTGGCACGAGGTTATATAGGCCTCGGCAATAGGGGGAGAGAGAAGGGGGGAGGAGGCGGGGCAGAAAGTGAACCCCTCTGCAGCACCCGGGTCACTGGAATAAAGTGGGCCACCGTGGCAGCACTGGAGAGGTCGGCTGCAGGGGGGAGATAGAAGGGGGGAGGAAGCAGAGCAGAAAGTGGACCCCCGCAGCAGCACCCGGGCCACTGGAGTAAAGTGGACCACCGCGGCAGCACTGGAGAGATTGGCTGCAGGAGGGGGAACATTCAGGACCGTCTTAATGATGGCAGCTATACCAAAATTAACAGAGATCCCACCAACTGCCTAGCTACGAAAAACGACAATATCATAACTAATTCGACTTCTCTTATTGATTCGAACAAGCAGCGCTCTCTAAAACCTTCGGATGCTAGACCACTCAGATTTTATGCCATTCCAAAGATCCACAAAGAACGTACGCCGCTCCGTCCTATCGTCTCCTCCATTACTTCACCCACCTACAAACTGGCCCGATTTCTGTCTGAGACCCTGCTTCCTTTCACGGGCAAGATCACCTCAGCTGTACTTAACTCAGCTCACTTGGTTTCTGTAATAAAGGACATCTCACTGTCTCCAGATTATTTACTTGTCCGTTTCGATGTAGTCTCCCTGTTTACCAAGGTACCTGATACCATTGCAATCATTGAATACTTGGTCCAACAGGGACTGAATCCAGATGGACCAACTTTGATAAAACACTGCCTTACTAACACTTACTTCACCTGGAATGGTACATTCTACAAACAAAATTAGGGTACCCCAATGGGTTCTCCCTTATCGCCAGTGGTAGAAAATGTTTTCATGAAAAAATTTGAGACAGATGCCATCCAGACATCCACCCTTCGTCCTTCCTTGTGGAAGAGATACGTAGATGACACGTTCGTCATCTGTCCACATGGCCTGCCAGCACTGAACCAATTTCTCAACCACATCAATTCCATACAGCCATCTATCAAATTTACCATGGAAGTGGAAAGGGATGGCAAGCTACCATTCCTGGATGTTTTGATCGAGAAGAGACCTGATGGCTCGTTGGGACACTGTCTACAGGAAAGCCACCCACACGGATGCCTATCTAAAGCCTGACTCCCACCACCATCCAGCCCAGAAGAATTCCCTCGTCAAAACATTACACCATAGGGCCCGTTACATCTCCGACCAGCATCACCTAGCCAAGTGAGCTGGAGCACGTACACCAAGCCCTCAGGATGAACGGATATTCTAACCGGACAATCCACAAAGCTGTCTCCCAAGCCAAGGGGAGTCAACCATCTGAGGATCCAACCAATACCATCATTTTGCCATACATAAGTA
>NC_083818.1:12995511-13103736 GCF_015708825.2 Lethenteron reissneri | reverse complement strand
TATTTATGGTGCTGTTGGTGAGGCCAAGGGGTTGGCTCACCATCATCAAAGCCTGCACATTCAGCAAGTCCAATTTCACATCTTCTGGTAAGGCCTGGTAAATCAAACCAAACCGAGTGCTTAAACACACATACATGAAATAGAAAGCACTGCGCAGCGCTGGGGTGGAATGATACAGCGCAGCCCTGAATGTCTTGCTCGCACCAATGGCGGCGAGAGAGCCCCTCTAGAGTACGCTAAGTCGACTCTTCCACGCTGGACAAATCATGGAAGGGTGGGAGTACCCACACTCTACCCCACCACACCGGCCTGCCAACAAGTAACTGTGGTGGTGTATCTAGGTATGCTGCCTGGTGGGCAGAGGTGGTGGTGATGGGGGGTTAAGAACTTGCACCATTATCTCAGCTGCTGCGTCGGAGATGAAATTGACCGCTGGGGCTCTGGATGGTGAGTCCACTGTGCCAACTGCCAAGCAGCAGCGCGCACAGCACTGGGCCATAACTAGAATCAGCATCATCAACGATTGATTAAAAACAACAAACAAATCGAAGAGGTTTCACAGGTAGTAATGTACGTGAAATGTAGTGCTTTTGTGACTTTTAAACTAATTCACTGTCAGTCAGGATGCTTCAATTGACCAGGAGGTGAAAAACACCGATTGAGACACATGAAACGGCATTGCCTCTCTTGCGAGGGCAACCTGGGTTACACCAAAATAACACTTCGCTACCAAATAACATCGTAGCACAGCACTACTTCGTCACCGAGCACACAGATTTTCGAGTATGTTTCTCTCCTTGGTAAAATTGTTATCTTTTACTTGCAACAGCCAGTTTTGGGCAGGTGAAACACAAGCAGATACCGTCTTGGGTAGTTGATTTGGATTCTGGACATTCTTTCCGCCACAGACAGTGCACGTGTGGTTTTGACCACGACACCCCATACATGGTTCTTCACCAGTCCACCATGGCTTCCAGGATCACGCATGTGGAACGGCCGATGTATTTGTACGTGCATGCGCTCATAGAGTGTGCTTATGACGACCTCGTGCAACCGTTACGAGCACAGGATATTGATCAGTGTCGTTGTGGATAAGGTTATAACTCGTAGTATATGACAGAAAAGTTATGTGGTTCGATGACCTGGGTGGATTCCTGCCTGGCTGGGTACCGTGCTTCTAAGTGCAATGCGTGCAGTTAGTGTCGCCACGCATATCTGCGTGGTGACGTTGTTAAGGAGCCCCACTGCCGTTAAGACGCTGAATGTTGAGGCCGGGGCAGAGTTTGCTTGTGTTGAACCAATGCTTGCGAAAAATTACTGCTCTCTCAGCATAATTTTAGGGACAAATGTGTGGAGGTGTGATGCCTGCTTGTTTATGTGGTATTTAAGATAAATGCCACACTTACTGCTTCCAGCACTGCTAAAGCAAGTATCATCTCAGGCGATTATGGAGGCATAGGTTCTAAGTACGTTTGCTCTAAAGATTTTCCCAATTGGCATTTGTTATTTTTGAATGGGAAATGAAAAAACACAGTAAGAGCTATTGTAATTGTTTGGTAATTGCCTCAGGCAGAAACAATTGGGAATGCTGAAGCGTATTAGTGTGTGATGTTTCTGTGATGACTGATGCAATTTGCTTGTGGGCTTACGCTGTCTACCTCGGTTCCTTCTGATGAACATAATTGCAAATGAAGTGCTCTACATATCTAGCATTATTTAACAGATTTATTTTGGAATATTACACATTTCAAGCGATTTCACACGCATACAGAGATGGGACTTGCATAAGTCTGCTTATCACAACAATCTCATGGGGAATTTCTGCTTTCCTCATCTGGCTCAGGAGGAATCGAAGAACCTTGGTTTCTTTTCCATGCCAAAGCCTCTTTAACTCAAAGCAGTTATCACTGTTGCTGTACAGAGCACAGGTTCGACCTCAGCTGGAATCGTGCTGCTGCTGCTGTCTTGTCTAAGTTAGGGTGGCATTACCAGTTCCTACCTCTCTGAAATTGAAGAATTCAACATAAAGCAGTCACAGAGTTACTGATGAAGCAGCACTCACGGATTCACTCGCTCAGCGGTGGTGTCACCTCCTTATTACTCCTTTGCTTATACTACCATGGCTACTGTTCCCATGAACTTCACTCATTCATTCCGCCACCCATGTTGCGGACTTGGTCGCTACCAAACCGACTGTCATTTCATCCACACTGCGATAAACCACCACACTGTTGGCCACAACACACCACCCACTCACTCGCCACACTGCTTGTGAGAGCTTGGTTGACTGCATTAGTCTCCACTGAACCAAATGCCTTTCATAGTCTACAAAGGTTAGGCACAATAATATTTGATGAACATTTGTATTCTTTATAACCTTGCTGATGGAATGTATGTGACCAATTGTAAATAACTGTTTCTAAATCCACTTCGCAAGGTTTGTTGGCGTCGAAATTGCCCATTATCCGGTCCTCTCTGAGCTCATTGACAATGCACGTGTGTGTGATGAGACTCGAATGTGCCCGCAACTCTTCAAAATCAGTTGGAATAAACAAAATAAATCATAAACACAATTTATAATACATAGTTTATGACGCATTGTTCGATCGAGAACTCCGAGACGTCCACTCAGCCTGAAATGAGTACCTGGTGCATCAGCCTTGGAGACAAGGCAGCCAGGCGCGGTGCTGGCCACCCATCCCCTCACGTGCTGTGCCGACCTTCAGGTGATGCTAAACAGGATTTGCCCAAGAGTCTGTTAAGGCTATACCAGGGATCTTTGACGATATGTACAGGTCTCATAGTCACATGCAAAATTTGAACATTACACACAGGTACACGTGTAGTCTTCACTATACACTGTATATTATAGTAGTGCACAATAGTCTGTACAGCATAGTTCACGGTGCTGTGTAGCAAGTACACTGTGGATGCTTCGCAACACGTATGATCGTATATGCGGGGTGGCTGACGCAACACGACCGCTGCACGCAGGTATAAAATCGACACAAGAGAACAGGTTCCTGCAGGTACGCTCGTTATAAACGAGGGATCGTTTATAACAAAGTAATATTCGAGATCTGCTGCTCATTTTGATCCAACAGCTGTTGTTATTTGCACTAATGATGAATTTGAGAAAAACAAGTCATTTACAAAAAAAAATCTGAACTAAATAAATTGTTGGCAGGATATCATTTTAACAGGTATAATTGGCACAGATGGCAAGACCGAGAGCATTGAATTACATAGTGTATATTTAATTGTGGGGTGGAGCGGTTACACGGTGGTTAGCATACTGTCCTACAAATACCGCGACCTGAGCTCCTGCCCATGGCTAACAACAGCAGTGTGTGACGTCCCATCCAATTCGGGGCCCCCTCCATCACCCCGCACCGCCTAGCTACTCCGTTCAGGTTTTGCTAATCGGTAGCATATCGCTGCGATATTGTTTCCAGTCTTGGTCCCATATGTACAGTGTTGGTGTTGTGTTCCACAGAAGGCTGCAAGGAGGAGGGGTGCATTGCGTTCAATTCCCGGGCCGGACCTCCCTCCACATATTGACCAGGATGGCAATGTATGGTCAGACAAACCCCCCACGACTGACACGGTGTGAGGAGGCCTTCATCCAGCAGTAGATTGACCTAGGAGTGCAATTGTTAACTTATTTAAACACCAACACGTCTGAGAATCCATCCAAGAAGGTTGAGCCGTGAGGCTGAAGTCAGCAATGTTTCACACCGAGGTGACGTGATGTGATGCATGAAGTCCATTGCACCAGCTTTGCTAAACTAGCAACATATTTTATATTGATTTTATATTGATAATTGAACAGCTACCAGAATATGGTTCGAAAGTACAGGCTTACCTGAAGGTGAAGTTAAACTTTACATAACAAAGTGCTGACTCTTAATATGATATATCTATATACACACTTTGCTCTGTTTACCATTGTCTGTCTAGCAGTGGAAATATAAGTTACATCCCTGCTCACCACATTGGCAAAGCAGCACTTGCAACTTCTGGGTCATTTGCTGTTATGATTTTACAGCATTTAGGTCAATGGGATTGTTTGAGAACCGATGTCTGGCCGGATGACTGATGCATGACTGTACAAGACTGACACACATCATCAATGACATTCCAGAACCTTATGAGAATGTAACCGTCATTTCTGAGTCTGTGGGCATTTTCCTGTTCAGATGTCATCAAAATTAATAAATTGTAATTTTTACTATTATTCAATCATCATCATCAAACATCAATTATCTACTGCTGGATTAAGGCCTCCCCGTGCCGTCACCATTGCTCATAGTCCTATGATGTCATAATCCATCTCGCTCCTCCACATGACCTCATCTCATTTCTCCATCTCTACGGTGGTCATCGCGTCCGGCATGTTCCATCCATGCATTGCCATTCTGTCACCGGTCTTATCCAACGGCTACCATCATTTATAGCAATGTGTCTCACCCAGGCCCACTTTTCCTCATAGTAAAAATGTTGAATTTGCACATGTACTCTGATCCATGTACTCATATTTCTGTCTTTCAATGTAATTACCATCATGCATCTCTCCACGCTTCTTGGTATATTTTTGTAATTTTGCCGAGTTTTTATTTGCTAAGTTTCAAATCCATGTCATAACAGATAATATGCACTGATTAATGTTTCTAAAGCCTCATTGATATGATGTTGCTTGTTATTGTCAAGTTCAAAATCTACTCTGGTCCTGCTAATGCTCTCTTCTCTAGTTCATCGTGTGTATCCCGGCAAGTTACCGAGACACATTCATACGCTGTGAAATCGTATCTGTTACAACTTGATGGTGCTGTTTTCCGCTGGCCACTTGACATTGAGCCTTTTGGCCTGTCCTCACAACTGTGAAAAAAATCCAAGTAAACATTGCAGAAAAATTACTTCCAAACATTCCATGCTTGAAACAATCTCCTGTGAAGACTGAACGTTATCCAAGCTACCGAGCGCAATGCTCGCACAAGCCAGTAGAAGGATTTACGATCTATGCATAGTGCAGTCCAGCTGGTTTTGGCTCAAACAAAAAACGGGCATGACAATTACCGTGCTGACATTAGGAGGCATGACAAAGAGTGCGGTCCCCAGGAGGTCAATGCTGCATGAACACAGAGATACGTCATGTCCCACGGAAGACAAAAGAGTTTGCCATTGCTAGTACAAAGAAACAATGCACTATCCACAACGAACGCACGCTCAGCACACACCGCTGCTTTCAAATGTTCGCTTCAGAGCTTTCTTTCGAATGTATAATATAAGCCACGCATTTCATTTAAGTCTTTCGCAAAGTGAGCACTTGTTTTTTTTTATAAAACGTAAAAAAGCTGGTGCAAAGAAAATTGTTGCCAGCGCTTTCTAAATCGGTTCTCATTCATTCGTTGCTCATCGAAGAAATTAACTCTAAAATGTAATTTAATACGGAGGTCATCCTGGCAACACATTCTGTTACCAAAAGCATGCAATTAAAAAATGTGCTTTTAAACGGACATTGTTTGACTTGGCTACTGAATGGGGAACGGCGAAGCTGACAAAAGAATGGTTTATGTTGGAGTTTAATTTAGAAGATGCCACAATGCTAACAGCACGTACCAGCTGCACTAGAACACCACCACGTATTCATTTCCACATTACAGCTATGGGGTTTCTAAACAAACTGTTAATTGCTGAGCTTAGGCCCAAAGGCCCAAAATATCAAGCGGCCAGCAACAAATGGCACTATCACAGCTGCAATAATTAAAAGTGAATACGTTTCTTGAATTGAGCTAAGTTGCAAGAACTTGGGTAAAGAGACGATCGGATAGAATCCCAAGTTGGAGCATTGCGAAGGAAGAAGCAGAAAGAGCAGCGAGACGAAACGGTCTGGTCAATAGTATCTATGGCATTAATGAAAGAAGATGAGGAGGCCACTGGCCACAAGTGAGCGAGTGACTGAAGTAAAATAGTAAGTGCTAATTTACTCTAAATTCTGAAAAGAAAAGCAAGCTTCTTCGATGCATCCTTAACCAGATTAGAAACACAGCCATTCCATGACAGTTCAGATAAGACTGTTGTACCAGGTCTAATCACATGTACCAGAAGCCTACATCCACCACCATGGATTTCACAACACAACTGAGGTTTATCAGCAACCTGTGAAACAGGAGTTCATGCTCTTTGGGTCTTTGGGTAAAGTCACATAGATAGAAAAATAATTTAAAAAATCACGACGTTTCGATCGCAACACAAACAATCGAGTATGAATTCCTGCAGTCACGAAATATTTAAGTCAAGGAGACAGGAGCTTAGGAAGGGGAAATCAGCCACATTTAAAGTGGAAATAACAGAAAAGAAAATACTCAATAGCAACTTGTCTTTGGTCTCTGACCCCAACGTGAGTGGGCAGGTTATGCAGGCAGGCATTGTTAAAGTGACACAGGACCACGATACAACGTAGAGCAGTCAGATGAATTGAGCATCACTCGCTAATTCACTCCAGTCATTTGCTCACTGGTGATTTGTCGCCTCTGTATCACTCGTATATAGCTACTACATTGGTTACTACGACCACAGTTACCCCTTGATGACTCAACACATTCAGAGGGGTCGTCTACCAGAATGGCTGTTTCGTCTCATCCACATTCTGTTCAACAATCAACACTTTCGCTCACTCAACCACTCATTCATTCATTCACTCACTCACCCACCGACTAACTAATTTACCACACCGCAGATCACAACACTTCTCCTTCCACTTCTTCTCTCGCCCTGCTCCACTTAAGAATGCCCTGCCATCGTCTCTTTTCCACAGCTTAATACAAGAAACGTATTAACCGTCATCATTTCAAACTTTGATCATGATGCGTGTTGTTGGCAGTTTGACGATGTGTGCCTTGGAGTCTGTGCTCAACAAACATGTTTAAAAAATATATAGATGACCAGTTGGCAGCATACATCGGACAGCCATCCGCACACAAGCTGCCTCGGGGGTGAGGCCGCCGACTGCAAAGCCGTTCAGTCACATACGTAGCCTTGCAATAACAGAGCCCTGCGTGTACATTTTAACGAGCTCATTGGTGACCTGTATTCACATACGGCATTATGACTACCATTCATCGGCAACACTTAAATAATTATTAGTCACGCAAATAAGTATCTCTAAGATGGGACAAAAGTGCAATAACACCATTTATCATCACTTAGCAGAGTGAAAACACCTTTTCCTTGGTAAGGAACTACGTTAATGTATTATTTGAGTGGATATTTACATGCAGAATTAAATGTACTAACATTTTAAGAAGCCATCGAGCAAACATATGTAAGAGCAGTCACGGTCAAATGAGGTAAACAGGATAAACACGCGAAAGCGGAAAAATGGCCGGTCATGGCATACAAAGAATCATGGCATGGTGGGTCCACATGAGAGCTATTAAACAATTGCCAGTAAACCGGTATCCGTTTTCCCCAATTGATGACTGGTTCCGAAAGTCAGGAACTGGTGACCGTTTCCAGTGGAACGTGACAAATGGAGGGATAGGCTTGCGCGAATGTACAAACGGTGTGCCAGCCTAGGCCAATGTCGTGGCTCGTTTGCCCGAATTTATCAGTTACCAGGTAGAGGTGCAACCCTGCAATTGCTCACTCACGCCACTGCCTGAGAAAGGGCCTCCACTAGAGGGAGCTATAGAGGGTATTTGTCTACTCTTCCATGCTGACCACACGTCTTGAAATAGGTCAGTATACTCACACTTTACTCCACCACGCATCCACCTGCCGATCAGACTGCAGAGAACCAAATTACACTGCTGCGTGGTCAGAGTTGGTGGGAAGGGAATTAAGAATTTTCCCCTTTGTTTCAACTGCCCCATCGGGAGATACTATTGAAACCGTGACCTCTGGCTTCCAATTCCAGTGTTGACAATTACACCACTATGGCATCATCTCCCTTTTATTCACCAGTCACAAATTTAGACATTTAACGTTTATTGCTCTAATCATTTATACATTTGTGGCAAACGTTTAGCCGTTTTTTTACCGGAGTTTTTTATGAACACTGACAATGCAAAACAATGCTTTTAATAACCCTAGTTTATATGTACAGTGGCATGTAGAGTGGGTAGTTAGCATATGAACTGAGTCAAGAATCACCCACAAGCAGTTGCAAGTGGGTGGGTCTTGAGATTGGATTTTAATGTGGAGAGGCGATTAGCAGCGTGGGAGCAGGAGAGAAGAGAGTACACATGGAAGAGATTATCCTGCTGGGCCTCGAGAGAGGAGGCATTGGTTGCTGGAGCAGAGCAAGCATTATTATTATTTGACTTGTTTACCCAGGAAAGTCTTACTGAGTAGGGGGGGTGACGATTGCTTTGTTTCGCAGACAATGGCCTACCATTCTTTGAATGACATCATAGGATCTTTAACATCCACTGTGAAGCAGACAGCCAGTAGTATTTTTATTGTTCATACTTCCGCAGAGTATTAAGCAGGGTGCCCTGCCGAATTAGCACCGTGATCATCTGCAACAAGCAGCAAACGAAGTAGCGGATTCGCAATGCGGTGACCAGAGAAGAATGAGGGTGGGCAGTGGAGGTGGAGTGACAAATCCTGTGGACCTTGCTCCGATAGTGACCCTAACCTTGACAAAAAAATACTATGCCAGACTCTTGGGCCTTCTCGGGACAGCGAATACTGGAGGATGTTGAGGTCGATGTGTGCACAAGGAAAATAAGCTCTGCAAACTAGCTCTTGGCTTATAACTGGCCGATTGGCAGCACAGTGCAAGATATATATTTAGTGTAAAACTTGCTCCAGGGTCTGCTGTAGATAACATGAAGAATGATATCTCATTTGTAGCAATCTTGTCGTCTTCATTTCCATGGATAACAGAAAAGGCATCGAAATATGGGAAACATTACTGATGAGATCATCCCAGCTGATAATAGTGCTCATGGGCACACCAGTGAAACTGAGCATAACCGTGATTTTGCAAGAAAATATTTATTGTTATGCTCAAGTTCAGCATATAAAATACTCTAAATAGTGAAATGTAAAATACTTATAATAATAATTTAATTTTGATATCTTATCCCTCGAGATAAGACGGACGCTTGTGTTGCGACCGAAACGTCGTGTTTTCTTTTATTATTTTTTTTATCTACGTGACTTTACCGAAAGAAGCAGAGGGTATAAAGAAATAAGTATGTTTTACATGATAGCAGCATTGGTTCAACACAAGCCAAGTCTGGGCTAGTTTCACATCCGGTGCCTCAACAGCAGTCAGACTTGTTTAAACCAATGCTGGTGAACTGCCAGATGTTTTATGTAAAGACTGGTTTGGACATTCAGTGCCTCATCAGCAGTCAGGCTCGCTTGAACCAATGGTGGTGAACTACCAGATGTTTTGTGTAAAGACTGGTTTGGACATTCAGTGCCTCATCAGCAGTCAGGCTCGCCTGAACCAATGCTGGTGAACTACCAGATGTTTTGGCCAAGGATCCTTTCTTTCTGTTAGGTATGGGTCCTCGTTGTACACATGTACATTGCTGCCATGAATTCGCACATGGAACTGTGTTTTGAGTTTACCCACGCATTTAAATATACACCGGTGCACTACATAATAATAATAGCCTTTCCTGTGCACTGTTGGATAGAAGATGCCCCGTTTCCAATGAGAGAAACTGCCATTTTCCACTGAAGGCAAATGTAAATTACACTTCAAAACACAAAACTTTATACTGTATTGTGAATGTCAGCTGTGTTACCGTTTTATAGTGCAATGCAGCAGAGGCAATCACTGCTCGCCAGATGCCACGTGTGACCACGACCACCGCGTGTTTAACCCATCCATGTTAAGGGACAATCACTAAGCCTGAAAAATACTTGCGTCATAATCACTGTGAGCCGAGGACTGCTTGAAAGCCAAGATTTAGAGCGTATGCCGGATTTGCCATGAAACCAATGGGGTCCGGAAATGTTCAGATGTACAACTCGTGAAGGAAAAGCACAAGCAGCACCACATGGCCAACCCCCATTGCCTGTCTGCGATAGCTGGAAAACAAGGGGTTAATTAAAGTGATGGGAGAATTTAAAATCGGGCTCCAAAAGAATAATCACATGCATTTTGGTGAATGATAAATAATTGACCACATTTTACCAACACATACAGTAGGATAGACCAACGCAAAGGTAAACACCCAAACAGCTGTGGTCTGCATAATGCATGTGTATTACAGTGCGAGTTCTAAACAGCATCCATTACTGTCACGACACCACATTACAATTAATCACATCAAGCCGCTCGCCTAAACTGCAACACGGCTAATGCGGCAATTTAAAATGCATTTCAATTTAAAACCTCTACCTACCCGTGTACACAACTTGTTACCCACATTGCTGAAAAAGTCATCGAGTATACGCATTTACAACAAGAGCTGTTATGCAGACTGCACGTTGGTAGCAATTAGGCAGATGGCAGTAACCCATCATCCTAGAAGGTCCATCATTCCTTCATAAAAACCGGAGCAACATGCATCATTTAAACACAAACACGCTGGGCAGCAAAACCAACAGACGGCGAGGGTTTGTGTGTAAGTGCTGCACATAGTTGTCCAAATAAATAATGCATCAAGCAAACACAATGAATGTGTACTTGTGCGCAAAGACTCCGGGTAGGCCCTTTAAAGGACAAGGGAATTGCTTCACCCGCTCTGGGTGATGTTACCTCTGCTCGGAAGCGTGCGTATCTCGTTAACAGTCGGGCTTATCGTTAACACAGGAGGGCTTGTGAGAATGGTCACATGGTTTTGTGCAAACAAGTGCTGGGGGTTGGAGAACTCGAGCAATGCATGCTCACTGGGTGTCCATTATATGCCAATCTAAACATGTAAATGCTCCCCCCACCCACTCCTGAACTGGGCAACTCCCAGTTTTAGTCCCAACAACAACAACTCCGTGAACAGCTCAATACTCTCATTCAGACGCAGAGCTGCTTCAGCATGAAACCATCTACCAGACTCACCAACATGGAGACGATGGCAACAGTCTCATCTCATTTCAATCTCTAATTCAAACTCACTCGCACAACTCTTACAACACAACTCGAGTGCATCATTCGACCGGCGGTGTGCTCCATCAAATTACGTATCTGTACATATTTATGTATTTCACTTGATGAGAGATTCGTTCTAGAAATGCAAACGGTATAAGTTATACTGTTGATTGAAAATGTTTGTGTATATGTGGCTTCATGTGTGCTATGTGTGTGTCACTCGACACCTTGGACAGTCATGTAAACGAGATGATATGCCTCAAGGGAATTTCCAGATTAAATATTGTAACGAATAAACTACTGTGTCGTTATGAGCACCCAGGGCAGTTTCTCTGAAATGCAATCAACAATGTCCAAACACCACGATCAGCAGCCTCCCTCAGGCTTCCACTCCACACAAAAAACACCGAGGCTTTGGCATGATCCCGCAGTTATTGCGGCCAATGTGATGACAGAAAAACATCTGACAGCGGCAGAAAAGCCAAATGAAAATGTGCCACCGTAGAGGGCCTGCAGATTGCGTGACAAGGCCGCTGTCTGCCACACGAACCCAGCAGCGGCGCGCGCCGTGAGGAGACCGAACAGCCCGAGACCTGCGAGCCACCACCACCACCAGCACCACCACCACCAGCAGCACCACCACCACCACCAAGCACCACCACCACCAGCACCACAACCACCACCAGCAGCACCACCAGCACCACCACCACCACCAGCAGCACCACCACCACCACCAGCACCACCACCACCACCAGCACCACAACCACCACCAGCACAACTAGCAGCACAACCACCACCAGCAGCACCACCACCACCAGCAGCACCACCACCACCAGCACCACAACCACCACCAGCACCAGCACCACCACCAGCACCACCACCAGCACCACCACCACCACCAGCACCACCACCACGGCGGCATCTCAGCGAAACCACCCCCTTTGTGAGCGCCACACCCGGTTTCTATTGTGGAACCAGGTCCCCATAAAAAATGAGCACACATTGCCAAATGGAGTTACCGGTGCCAAATTACACCAAAAGCCAAACGCGTGTTATTGCCAAACGTCAGATAACACCCAACTCACACTGCATGCCGCGCTTTCAATCAGGTAGGGTTAGGGTATACCGTTACCGATATTCAATACTCTAGGCCACTCTCAACATCAACCAGATTGGATTTTGCCTAAGCTGTCACCGTGTGTGCCTCGCAGAAAGCAGCATTGGCGAGGTGACAATGGCCTGCCCCGCGCCATCATTTGCCGCACACTCGCCCCCACACCTGTGGCTGCTTTGCCAGCATCCCGAGCCGCACCAGCTCCTGCGCCGACACGGCCCCGTGGTGATCCACACACACACATCCCCAAGACACGGCTGCTCTGCCACCCATGCTACGTGTGCAGGAGCGGTGAAGGCGGCATGCGTGGGGGGGGGGGGGCACGGTCCCAGCAGCCTCGCGTCGTGCTCTCATCACGTCTGTCTCGCCACCACCCCCTCCCTGCTATCCGCTCGTGTGCACCCTCCTCCTCCTCCCATCTCTTCTCTCAGCTTCATCTCCCAGGTCTCCTGTGATTTCCCATTTCCCGCAGCTCCATCCCACGTCTATCTCAGCTCTTCTGCCCGAGCGTCCCACCTTCCCTGGCGAGGGGGCCCTGTCGTCCAACTCTCCTGGTATCACGCCTGTCCCCCGCCTCCCGTGTCTCCCCCGTGTCTCACCTTCCCTGGCGAGGGGGCCCCTGGTATCACGCCTGTCTCCCGTGTCTCACCTTCCCCGGCCATGGGGCCATGAGGCCCCTGGTATCACGCCTGCCCCCCGTGTCTCACCTTCCCTGGCGAGGGGGCCCCTGTCGCACATCTGTCCCCTGTCTCCGCCGCCGCCGCCTCCGTCCCGCACTTCCCGGCGCGACACCGAGGCCGAGGAGGCCGCACCCCGCAGCCGCGCTCCGTCCCCGAGGTCCCCCCCGGGCAGCGCCTGTAGCCCCGAGTACTGCGCGGACATGGCGGGGCCCGCGCATGGGGACGGGACGGGGACCGAGGCCGAGGGGTCCGAGACGGAGTCCGGGGCGGGCGGGCGGTCTCGACCACGACTCCGGGGAACGAGCGAACAGCGAGCAGCGGAGTCGCCGTGGGAAACCCGCAGGGAGACGTCCCAAGTCCACGACACGGGCCGATAAGCAGGCAGCGATCAGAAGCAGGACCGCGTCTTGGGCAAGACACCTACGACCAAGTCCCGGGCCCAGGGCCCAGGGCCTCCGAGTCCGGGGTCCGAGATCTCAGACGTGAGAGTCAATGATGACCACGTTGAATCCTGGGGTCCGTGGCGAGGGGACGAGGGGGGGGGGGGCGGGGACCAGGTCCGGGGTCCGTGATGCGGGACCAGGTCTCGGGATCCGGAGCGAAAGTCCCGGGTCCTGGTCTTGGGCTCCGTAGCAAGGGGACCGAGTCGAGGTCGGCGGGGTCCGTGACGCGGGACCAAGTCCGTGTTGTCCCCGCGCCGCTGTCCCCGCATCTCGGGGCTGTGGGCGAAACCATCTCGTGGGCGGGCGGAGGGGGGGAGGGGTGCGCAGACAGCGGGGCGCGTCGCCCCGGCGACCGGCGAGACCATCTCGCCGACACGCGCGGGGGTGGAACCTGCGCCGTGGTGGGAGCGTCCATCGTGTCTGTTGGCGCCGTGCAGCCCCCCCGTGCGCACTGTGCGCGCGGGGGGAATGGCACTTTCCTTGCGCCATTGTGTGGCGGCTGAATGGTTTGTAATTGATAGGTAGCGATGGGGTTCAAGAAACACGCCGTTACCGTTACTCACCAACCTCTCAGTGTTACGAAACCCTCACCACTTCACTATTCCCAGCCCCTCACCAGCCCTCCCACTCTGTCACCACACCCTCACTAACTCACCAAGCTGTTATGTTATAACCCTGCTCAATACAGCAAGACACCATTATATACAGTATTACAACTTCGATCGTGCTGTTTATTGCTGGCCGCTTTATAGTTTGGGCCTGGTCTCAGCAGCTGTGAGGAGAAGCGAATTCGGCCGGGACACTAGCGGGGGGGGGGCGATGGCGGATGGCCGAGACCGGTTGTGGAATGGCAGCAAAAGGAGGGAACGCGCCCACGAGTTGGAGACTGCAGCGAGACGGATCGTTACATCAAAGGATGGCGATGGCGAGACCCTCAGCCAGCAGTGGATAACACGTGGCTGGCGGTCACATTACAGCATAATTCAACGTATCCAGTTATATCTGGAGATTTTCCAGCCAAGCACGCTTCTGTGGAACGCCTATCTGTGCACTTGAAGGAGATGGTTGTGGCTATTTTGGTTAACGAAGTTGATACACTTTTATTTTAAGACCCAGAACTTGCTACAAGTGCATACGATGTGGCTGTAAACTCACGGAACAGCCCACTACATGCGATCATGCACCTGGCATTGCTCTTCAGTGATCACGTTACCTGTGTACTTACAACTGGGCCACATTTCGGGTATCCGTGTCTCCCCTTATCTCTGACACTGATGAGACAAATAACTGGCCGCTGGATTAAAGCCGTGAGCCTTGGCAACCAGTGGCGAAGCCCCCCACATAGCGGCGTCCACCGAGGGTGCGAGGTTGTGTAACCTGACACGAGAGGTGAAGATTTCCTAAACCACCGCACATCTATTTACCCAATAACATAATAAACAGACTACATGCATATCCTTTCAATAGTTGTCCATATTAAATAATTACGTAATTGTTGTACACCCCGTTGTGCCACATGACCTCTGGCAAGTGACTGTTTCATCAGCATTGCTTCTAGATGTGAAGCTTCAGCATTGCTTCAGCATTGCTTCTAGATTTGAAGCTTCAGCATTGCTGCAAGCAAGCCTTGCTGCTGACGAGACACCGAATATCGAAACCCATCCAGAATTTGCTTGTGTTCAACCAATGCTGAGGGGGGGGGGTCACTCCCAGAAGGCCGTATTGCCAATGGGATGTGTACAATGATTTATATTTTACGTGGACAGACAGACATGACAAGGAGGGTTATTGTCTGCTTATTTATTTTGTTCATAAACATGTTGGCAGAATACTGTAAATGAAGTCGACTGCACCATACAATGCACCATTCTGAGTGTGTTTGAAGGGCACAGAGGCTTGATTTGCATTGACGTGTAGAGTTAATTTGTCCAGCACAGGATGACAGCACTGTTGTCAACTACAATGTGAGAGAGCGCTTTGAAAGGCATCACTGTTTATGCCTAATATCTGATATTGACTGTGCTGACATACTGACTCATGGTCTGAGCTCTGGACGGTTCAATCCGAACTTCAATGTGCCACCGTGGTTGTCTGTGTACGAGTCTAAGCGAGATCCACTGCTGATCAATGCCCCACACTGCTCTCGCATTTATTATTTACATTTGTTTACCCACAGAGAGCCTCACTGAGTCTCAAGAATCTTTTTTCAGGAGGGTCATGCTAAGTTTTTGCAGTAAAGGACAATGATTGCTACGTTTTTCCCAATCAAGTACATTTACATTTTTTAAGTTTGGCACGGACTGTGACACTGGCACACAACGTCACGGGATCGGTAATGTCCACTGTGCCCTGTGGCACCTCGTGTTGCATGGCTATTACACATTGTTGTATTAACCAGAGCCGCCTGGCGCCGTCGAACCGCGAATCTATCCAACAAATAACGAATACGCTCTCGCTGTGTCGATGAGCACGATTGGCTATGTACGATGCGTAAGAAGTTCAACATACATACAGTACATACATGTCAGGTCACAACAAATGCATTTTTGCTTTTCCCTCACCCGGCTAGACTTGTAATTCTTTCCCATCGTCTCTTTTCCCCAAGATAATAACGTTGCTCAATTAAAACAAAATCGTAACTCTGCCCTTTTACAATTTTGATTGTGCCGTTTGTCACTGACCGCTTGCCACTTTGGACCTTTGAGCCTGTGCTTAGCAAATGTGTAAAAAAACATCCGTGAATCAGGAGCTGGCAGGCAAAGAGGAATAGGCATTGCCACCAGTACTGACGGGAGGGCTCGCGATGGGGCTTGCGATCATTCCGCTGTTCATCACAGTGAGAAGCAGATCGGGTGAGCAACGTATTCATGGCAATTTCTTAGCTTCTCATGGTTTCGCATGTGCTATTATATTTTGTTTTTTAATGTTTAGAAACACCACGCAGCAAGCTGGTTACATTGCACTATGTTATGAGATATGAAGCTTGCATGGCAGTCCTGCTTTCAAATAGCTGGAAATATACCATACATATTGCAATGTAGCATGCCGATATTCTATGCGGTTTATTATTGTGAATTAAACATATGCATATTTTATGTCCCATGTAAACAATCACAAAATAGACACTGAAAAATATAAAACAACACATCTTTCACATGCCCTTTTCAGGCTTTAGCAATGAAATGAAATACTGGATGCTGCTGAGCAATATGAAACAGTTGCTTTGCATGATAATCAAAATGAATTTGTCTTATTCTGTACTGTGTAATATTATTTGTGAGCGTTTTCACACGAGGATTTGTGTATGTGTGTGTGTACGTGCATACATGTCAGTCGATGCAACACAAGGCAGATTGGATGTATTAAGCATCTAAATGCAATCACATTCGCCTCTGTCTCATATCTGTCTCTTCACGTGAACGCTCGGCAGTTTATTTAGACATCACATCAGCCACAGGGGCTACTGGAAGTGCATCGTCTCAGCACCATGAGTTCTGCACAAGCAAGCTCTGGGCCCGTTTTGACCTTCAGTGTCTCATCAGCAGCTTGAACCAGCATGCTTGAACCAATGCTGGTGAACGGCCGGATAGATGTAGCGACACGCAAATATGTGCATTGCAATGTTTTCTGTTGTGATAGGGCCTCTCGTTACTTACAACTTTTAAGAGCTGTCTCGGTCAGGGGTCCGCAACCTGCGGCTCCAGAGCCGCATGTGGCTCTTTGGCTGCACTCTTGCGGGCAGCCGTCTTTAAACAAACGTAAACACAATTTAACGTAAAGATAATTGATCAAATATGGCAGGGAGTGGGTCACTATGGAATGTCTTTGTTGACAACCAAATGTATAGTCAATAGGTATTGTTAAAGAATAGCGAAGGTGGAAACAAAACTAAATAGACGCCGTTTATTCCATCCCCTATTTTGTTTATTTTAGTCATAATTTGTTTGTCACTTGCTGTATACCTGCTGCTGTGTTTGTGCATGTGGACAAGTAGCTCTGCGTGTGATGCGGCTCTCGAACTATTTTGGTCAAAGACAAAAACAAAAACATGGCTCTTCTTCTTTAAAAGGTTGCAGACCCCTCCTGGTCTAGCCAATGGTCCTCTTTATATGATAAGGGGCCTAGTTCAATGCAAAACTAAATCATACATAATGATGATTTTGTGTTATGAATACATCACATGACACTATAGCTGTCTTCCCAGAGAGTTAGAAATAGCAGGACTGGTTGGGCCCAGATATCTCAGCAAACTCCTGTTGGGAACAATTCTGTTTGAAGTGTCACTAAACTGTCTCCCAGCTAAATCACATCTGATGCTGTCGTTTATTTCTAATAACTTCACATGCAATTTCATTTGACTAGTATATCATCGTCTGCTTAGATATCTGTACTATCGTCACCATGAATCTGTTGTATATTTCTGTAACTGAATTTTTGTAATCATACTATGATCCGTCGGAAGACAATCATCGCGAGCCAGCTGGCACTGCAGGGAATTAAATATTTAATTCTGATGTAACATTGAGTTATGTTCATGCAATATTTCTATTTATCATGTGACAGTTTTTGTTCAGATTTATACTGTATTCGCTTCATCGCTGTACTCTAATTAATCATGTTGCTTCTGTCATGTTGTAAATGAGGCTCTCTCCTGGTCTCTAGAGTTCTCCCCACGTGGTTCACCAACATAAACTTGAACAATCGGCAAAAGGGGCTAATCCTATTGATCGTGTTGTCTACTCCTGGCGTTGTGCCGACGGTCACAAATACGCCAACTGTAAGCCTATTTTAGTAGCTGTAACTTATTTACATGCGCCAGCGATCAAGGGAGAAAGGTGGTGATCAAAGGAAATTATTTATTACGGCAGGCTGCGGTATACTGTGTATATACATCATGACACGTATAGTAACACATATCCACTTAAACATACACACAGCAGCAGCAGCAACAACAACAACCGCCACTAAGTGGCGGTAAAGTCGCCACGGTTCTCGTGTCAGGCTAGGTGCACTTTGAGGCAATCACGTGACGTGTGGAAGGCTCGCTGCTGGCAGGAAGTCAAGGCACAGACTCGGGTGTAATAATGAGTTGACGATGATATCTGAGATGACTGGCAGATGCAACAACTGTGCTCTCTACTGCGCCGCCCGGCGCCCCTCCTACTCCTCCTCCGCTGTTGCCGTGAGGGCGACTGCGTCCACCACGAACCTGCACGGACTTCACACAGCACACACACAGCACACAGCACACACACAGCACACACACAGCACACAGCACACACAGCGCACACACACAGCACACACACAGCACACACAGCACACACACAGCACACACAGCACACACACAGCACACACACAGCACACACACAGCACACAGCGCACACAGCACACACAGCGCACACACACAGCACACACAGCACACACACAGCGCACACAGCACACACAGCGCACACAGCACACACAGCGCACACAGCACACACAGCGCACACACACAGCACACACAGCACACACACAGCACACACAGCACACACACAGCGCACACAGCACACACAGCGCACACATCACACACAGCGCACACAGAACACACACAGCGCACACACAGCGCACACAGCACACACAGCGCACACACAGCGCACACACAGCACACACAGCACACACACAGCACACACAGCACACACAGCGCACACAGCACACACACAGCGCACACAGCGCACACAGCACACACAGCACACACACAGCGCACACAGCACACACACAGCACACATAGAGCACACAGCACACACAGCACACATAGAGCACACAGCACACACAGCACACATAGAGCACACACAGCACGCACAGAACACACAGCACAGCGCACACAGCACACACAGCACACACACAGCGCACACAGCACACACACAGCGCACACAGCACACACAGCACCCACACAGCGCACACAGCACCCACACAGCGCACACAGCGCACACAGTACACACAGCGCACACAGCGCACACACAGCACACACACAGCACACACACAGCGCACGCAGCACACGCAGCACACACAGCGCACACAGCACACACAGCACACACACAGCACACACACAGCGCACGCAGCACACGCAGCACACACAGCGCACACACAGCGCACGCAGCACACACAGCGCACGCAGCACACGCAGCACACACACAGCACACACACAACGCACACAGCACACACACAGCACACACACAGCACACACAGCGCACACAGCACACACACAGCACACACAGCGACGCACCACGACTGCAAGTTGGAGCGACTCGGCTTGCATAATCCCCACATGCCCACGTCAGTGTGTGTGTCGGCTGGTTGAACTGACCACAAGGCTGTGATGATGCGTCTGTCTCCAATGACAGGACACAAGCGCGCGTTGTATTTAACAAGGGGCTCCGCTGTTTGCAGCTCACGAGACACTCAGAATTTATTTCGGCTTTTATTGCACCGACTTCATCAGCACATGTGGATAACATGTTGCCACCACTTCGTCCTCTCCTTCATGAAATCTACTGCACAGTTAAAGCCTTCCTTCCCATCCCCGCCCATCGGTTTTGTTTTAAACACGGGTGCTGACCATAGGCCCAAAACCTCAAGTGGCCGAGGTCTCTTCTAGTCAGAGATCAAAGTATCTCCTGGGTTTCACTTATTTCTCAATCACACAGTCGTTCCCCACGGATCATGAGCTCCTCACCAGCCACGGCATGTTTCCTACCCCCCAGTTGATGAGCAGAGCCAGCAGTGACGTTCCTTGCAGACCTGCTCGCTGTGCTGACCCACTGCTGCAGTCTGACGACGATCAATCGCCTCCTGGTCACTGTGTGTCGCTCCTACCATGGCGATTGCTTCCGTGACCTTCACTCGTTAACTCCTCCAACCCGACTGGATGTTTCAGCCGGACTGTGTTCCACCAGCCGACTGCTGGCCACACAACTCCCTCCTCAACCAATCACCACGCTGCAAGTCGCCTCCATTCTCTCTCCCTGCTTCTTGTCTCGCTCTGTTCCCCTTCAGAATTCCCTCCCGTCGTCTGTTTTTACTCCACCTCTTACAATAGCCTTGCTGAATTCAAGACACGTGTTGGCTTATTTATTACACCGCCAGTGTTGCTGTTTGTTGCTGGCCTCTTGGCGTTTCCCCCAAGCTCTTATCACTTTGCTCAAATAAAATAAAACGCGTTAACTCGGAGTTTACAAGTTCGAATTTCGTTGCTGGTTTCTTGTCGGTTCGGCAGGACGCGTTCCTTGGCCAGGCAGAGGCGGTCAGCTGTTGTCTTGCACTGGGCGGCAGGCTGCCATACACGGGGCCAACGCACCAGAACTCGGCACCCGTCACAGCTCACCTGGGCCCGCGTGTGGCTCATGAGCAGCTCGCACACGCTGCAGGTGTGTGCAGTGTCCATCTGTGACGATGCAGGTGTGTGCAGTGTCCATCTGTGACGATGCAGGTGTGTGCAGTGTCCATCTGTGACGCTGCAGGTGTGTGCAGTGTCCATTGTGACGATGCAGGTGTGTGCAGTGTCCATCTGTGACGATGCAGGTGTGTGCAGTGTCCATCTGTGACGATGCAGGTGTGTGCAGTGCCCATCTGTGACGATGCAGGTGTGTGCAGTGTCCATCTGTGACGATGCAGGTGTGTGCAGTGCCCATCTGTGACGATGCAGGTGTGTGCAGTGTCCATCTGTGACGATGCAGGTGTGTGCAGTGCCCATCTGTGACGATGCAGGTGTGTGCAGTGTCCATCTGTGACGATGCAGGTGTGTGCAGTGTCCATCTGTGACGATGCAGGTGTGTGCAGTGTCCATCTGTGACGATGCAGGTGTGTGCAGTGTCCATCTGTGACGCTGCAGGTGTGTGCAGTGTCCGTCTGTCACGATGCAGGTGTTTGCAGTGTCCATCTGTGACGATGCAGGTGTGTGCAGTGTCCATCTGTGACGATGCAGGTGTGTGCAGTGTCCATCTGTGACGATACAGGGGTGTGCAGTGTCCATCTGTGTCGATGCAGGTGTGTGCAGTGTCCATTTGTGACGATGCAGGTGTGTGCAGTGTCCATCTGTGACGATGCAGGTGTGTGCAGTGTCCATCTGTGACGATGCAGGTGTGTGCAGTATCCATCTGTGACGATGCAGGTGTGTGCAGTGCCCATCTGTCACGATGCAGGTGTGTGCAGTGTCCATCTGTGACGATGCAGGTGTGTGCAGTGTCCGTCTGTCACGATGCAAGTGGCTCTTCACTGCACACAAATAAATGTAAACGTCGGCAAGCGATGTTGTAACATCGTCTACACAGCGACGCGAATTCTTATTTTGTGTCACGTGTTGATCAGTTTTGCGTCGAGGTGAGACCCATTTCTAACAGAGGTCATCTAACCTGTAAACATCTGGCAGTTCACCCGCATTGGCTCATGCAAGCCCGACTCGACTGATGAGACACTTCCGGCCCACAGTCTGTCTGTGTGGAACTAAGCATGATGCAGTCCTCGACTGATGGGGATGTGATTAAAACGTACTTTTATATATATGTAATGTTTTACGTGAAGGAGGTGAATAGCCCGCGTGTTGTTGGGCCCCTAGCCGCGTGGTGATGGCCCCCGTTGCTGGCAGTCAGCCAGAGTGGACGTGCGTCTCTCCCACCACCACCACCACGTGCGTCTCTCCCACCACCACCACCACCACGTGCGTCTCTCCCACCACCACCACCACGTGCGTCTCTCCCACCACCACCACGTGCGTCTCTCCCACCACCACCACCACCACGTGCGTCTCTCCCACCACCACCACGTGCGTCTCTCCCACCACCACCACGTGCGTCTCTCCCACCACCACCACCATGTGCGTCTCTCCCACCACCACCACCACCACCACGTGCGTCTCTCCCACCACCACCACCACCACGTGCGTCTCTCCCACCACCACCACGTGCGTCTCCCCACCACCACGTGCGTCTCTACCACCACCACCACCACGTGCGGCTGCCCAATCGGGCAGCCGCTTGATTTAAAGAAAGATGTCGTCGTGCTGAAGTTAATGGCGTGAAGCACTCCGAGATCAGCGTTCCGTCCCCTCTGCTTTATGATGTCGCTAGAGTAGTCCGTATGTTCGCTTGTCATGTGGAGCTGATTGAAAGATTCTAACTGCCGGGTCCTGGAACAATTGTCACGGATCGCCCTCCCCTCACCACCTTCTCCGCGGACTGACGACTCCTGCATAGCTGTAAAACACAGTTCTAACAAAATAAAGCGGCAGACATTACGCGTCCTTCCTGTGTCTGTCCCTCCATGCACGTTAAACACACAACTAAGTCATGTTTACGTATCCTATCAGCCACACGGCCTTCTGGTGGCTGTGTGGCTTTTGGGATGTTTCTTCACGTGGACATATGTGATTGAGACATTATATCGTTATTTCAAATTGTTCACATTGACGCGAATGCACACTTTCTATTATTACATAATATAATTAGCATTGCATATGATAATAGGTTTTCCCCCTTTCTGGCAATAAAACAGGTGTTAAGATGTTAAAACACCAAACTGAAACCTTTGCAAGGAACCATGTCTGCATTAACCGCATATACTTGTGGTGAACATGCAAATAAA
This sequence comes from Lethenteron reissneri, assembly GCF_015708825.2. Classification (NCBI taxonomy): domain Eukaryota; kingdom Metazoa; phylum Chordata; class Hyperoartia; order Petromyzontiformes; family Petromyzontidae; genus Lethenteron; species Lethenteron reissneri. The sequence continues at coordinate 13,080,831 of NC_083818.1, read as the reverse complement.
ACAACACGCTCTGACAGTATATGGTGCATTGTCTTTGAAACTGATTAGTCCACACCAGAGACAGCTTTCTTTAGAGCCTCGTCTCAAACAGAGTTAGACCAGAGGACGCCAAAAGGCGAACAGCACAATGATGGAGCATTACATGATGTAGCATTCCATAATTGTAAGATAACAAATATGTAAGATTCCGCACATGAGACTCAAAGATGCCTGGCTGGCTGAGGCGTAGCCTGCGCAATGGTGAATCAGAGCCAGAGCTGAGAATATTGGAGCTCAGAGGTGCCACGGGGTCTTGGGTAGCTGCCCCCGGCATGCACCAGGGACTCTGATCTGCACAGACATATGGCACAACCTAAGAACGTAGCCTTGGCGTTCTTGAGATCTTCAGACTTTTGCAGACATATTAAAGATCCCGCGGCGTCATTCGATGAAGAGTAGGCCATTGTGTGCCGGCGTCACGGTCCGAATTTACCAAATAAATACAAAAAATACACCACGTATTGCTTGAATGGAAAAAAAACATCGCAACATCGCCCCTCCTGCGAAACACTTAGCAGAACCCGTCTGAAAAATGGTGGCGAGACTCGGTGAGGCCCTCCTGGGTAAACAGTGGACGCGTAGCGAGTGGTGTGATGACTCTTCCCCTGAAGCTCCGTGCAATGCGGCTCGTCTCGGGCAAGCGGGACGCACGAAGAGAGAACGCGGTGGAGCCGAGTTGCCAGTGACACTCGCCGCACGCGACTCCTCACGCAGCCCCACCACTGAGCACGTATTCACATATTGCGACCAACTCGGAATAAGGCGATATTCCTGTTTAAATGTTAACATGACACATGCGATAATAACTCGTGACAGCAATTACATTTAAATTAGGGTCCTCACACGATGTAACATTATGTTTCTCCGTGGCCACCAATAAATGGCTCATCACTGAAACATCCACATCCATTATTGACTGTTGTTGAAGTCACATACACACCGGGTCAATGGACGATCGTCACCAAATTACAATCATCATTGGTGTCGTAGTGGAGAATACAAATAACAACATTAATTAGCAGAAAACAGATCGACTTCATATATCTGTCCGCTGATGTCTGACTCTGCTGATGAGACACTGTACATCGAAACGGGTCCAGTTTCCACGTGTTGAAATCGTGCTGTTAAAATTCGTCTTCTCAGAAGGCCGCGTGGTTGGCGGGAGGAGTAGAGAAGACGGGTTATGTTTTATGCGAAGGGAAACGCACGTGGGGACATAGTCTGCTTACATAGCTCAGACTTCAATTGTTTTCTCCCTGCGTCACCTTTCACCCGACATAAAATTGACTTTGTCTATCGCTGTCCACTTTTTGTATTCGACTGATGTTCGTTCGTTTAGGGTTCAGAAGGAGATTAACCTCGGGAGCTCATAGAACAAGAGTCTTTGAGGGTTTCTCTACCGCTGTTTTTGTCTCTACTGTAATTGGGAACCCACTCGTACTTTTGTACAAACTCTAAGCCATCCCATAACACACTCATGATTGCCATCTGGCAAGAGATAAAATTCATGGTTTCATTTATATTGCAAAATGTGCAGACTTTAAAAGGCATAGTAAGAGCATGACAGGCTCGTATCCAAACTGTGTTTTTTATTCATCGTCTCAAGACACTTGCGATTCCACTGATCAATCATTCCCAATTGACACTTACATCGTTACGTATCCCCTAGAAATGGAGTGGGTAATTGAAGCTCTAACCATTGACCATCTACTCAATGCCGCGTTGATTTCCGTCAATACGACAGGCTGCGCTCTGCATGTAAAGGTGTGTGTGTGTGAAACACGTGGCTTTTTGGTGATTTGAAAATGTCTAAAACACTAACGGGTTTCCATGGCCACCAGAGCCGCTACCTAGCAACAGGAGCGCCGCCACACGCGAGGATGCGATGCCTCGTCTCTGCGGGAATCTCAGCGTGACCGACCGCCGGCCCGGCCTGCGTGACCACGGCGCCAGGGTTACACATTTAGGATGTTTACAAAAAAAAACCAAATAAATAAGCAGACAATATCCTTTCCATATATGTTTATCCACGTAAAAAACATACTTCTTTGACACATCTCATCAGCCGCGCAGCAGGCTTCTGGAAGCGCGTGATTGAAGCGATGCTGATGAGACAGTGAACGTTGAAACCGGTCCAGAGTTGTGCTGCTGAAGTTGATGAATCCGAGAAGGCCACGTGGCTGATGGGATGTGTACAAAATACGTCGTTTATGTGTAGGGACAGATATGGGAGAAGAGGAAGAGTGTCGGCTGAATTAATGTAGGTACTTATATTCGCCGCAGCGACGCGAATTTGCAATCGACGTTTTAATTGATCGCCGCGCGTGCACACGAGATGAGCACGCGCGCTCTCGCGTGAGGTGCTGCTGGTGGTGCTGGTGGTGGTGGTGCTAGTGGTGGTGGTGGTGGTGCTGGTGTGGTGCTAGTGGTGGTGGTGCTGGTGCTGCTGGTGGTGGTGGTGCTGGTGGTGGTGGTGCTGGTGGTGGTGCTGCTGGTGGTGCTGGTGGTGGTGGTGCTAGTGGTGGTGGTGGTGCTAGTGGTGGTGGTGCTGGTGCTGCTGGTGGCGGTGGTGCTGGTGGTGGTGGTGCTGGTGGTGGTGCTGCTGGTGGTGCTGGTGGTGGTGGTGCTAGTGGTGGTGGTGGTGGTGCTGGTGGTGGTGGTGCTAGTGGTGGTGGTGCTGGTGCTGCTGGTGGTGGTGGTGGTGCTGGTGGTGGTGGTGCTGGTGGTGGTGCTGCTGGTGGTGCTGGTGGTGGTGGTGCTAGTGGTGGTGGTGGTGGTGCTGGTGGTGGTGGTGCTAGTGGTGGTGGTGCTGGTGCTGCTGGTGGTGGTGGTGCTGGTGGTGGTGGTGCTGGTGGTGGTGCTGCTGGTGGTGCTGGTGGTGGTGGTGCTAGTGGTGGTGGTGGTGGTGCTAGTGGTGTTGGTGGTGGTGCTGGTGGTGGTGGTGCTAGTGGTGGTGGTTGCTGGTGGCTGCTGGCGGTGGTGGTGCTGGTGGTGGTGTGCTGTGGTGGTGCTGCTGGTGGTGCTGGTGGCGGGGTGCTAGTGGTGGTGGTGGTGGTGCTGGTGGTGGTGGTGCTAGTGGTGGTGGTGCTGGTGCTGCTGGTGGTGTTGGTGGTGGTGGTGCTGGTGGTGGTGCTGCTGGTGGTGCTGGTGGTGGTGGTGCTAGTGGTGGTGGTGGTGGTGCTGGTGGTGGTGGTGCTAGTAGTGGTGGTGCTGGTGCTGCTGGTGGTGGTGGTGCTGGTGGTGGTGGTGCTGGTGGTGGTGCTGCTGGTGGTGCTGGTGGTGGTGGTGCTAGTGGTGGTGGTGGTGGTGCTGGTGGTGGTGGTGCTAGTGGTGGTGGTGCTGGTGCTTGCTGGGTGGTGGTGGTGCTGGTGGTGGTGGTGCTGGTGGTGGTGTGTGGTGGTGTGGTGGTGGTGGTGCTAGTGGTGGTGGTGGTGTGCTGGTGGTGGTGGCTAGTGGTGGTGGTGTGGTGCTGCTGGTGGTGGTGGTGCTGGTGGTGGTGGTGCTGGTGGTGTCTAGTGGTGGGGTGGTGGTGCTGGTGGTGGTGGTGTAGTGGTGTGGTGCTGGTGCTGCTGGTGGTGGTGGTGCTGGTGGTGGTGGTGCTGGTGGTGGTGCTGTGGTGGTGCTGTGGTGGTGGTGCTAGTGGTGGTGGTGGTGGTGCTAGTGGTGGTGGTGGTGGTGTGGTGTGGTGTAGTGGTGGTGGTGCTGGTGTGCTGGCGGTGGTGGTGCTGGTGGTGGTGGTGCTGGTGGTGGTGCTGCTGGTGGTGCTGGTGGCGGTGGTGCTAGTGGTGGTGGTGGTGGTGCTGGTGGTGGTGGTGCTAGTGGTGGTGGTGTGGTGGGGGTGGTGGTGGTGCTGGTGGTGGTGGTGCTGGTGGTGGTGCTGTGGTGGTGCTGTGTGCTGGTTGGTGCTAGTGGTGGTGGTGGTGCTGGTGGTGGTGTGCTAGTGGTGGTGGTGCTGGTGCTGCTGGTGGTGGTGCTGGTGGTGGTGGTGCTGGTGGTGGTGCTGCTGGTGGTGCTGGTGGTGGTGTGCTAGTGGTGGTGGTGGTGGTGCTGGTGGTGGTGGTGCTAGTGGTGGTGGTGCTGGTGCTGCTGGTGGTGCTGGTGGTTGGTGCTGCTGGTGGTGGTGCTTGCTGGTGGTGCTGCTGGTGGTGGGGTGCTGGTGGTGGTGGTGGTGGTGCTGGTGGTGGTGCTGCTGGTGGTGCTGGTGGTGGTGGTGCTGGTGGTGGTGGTGCTGGTGCTGCTGGTGGTGGTGCTGGTGGTGCTGCTGGTGCTGCTGCTGGTGTGCTGGTGGTGCTGATGGTGCTGGTGGTGCTGGTGGTGGTGGTGGTGCTGCTGCTGCTGCTGGTGCTGGTGCTGCTGGTGGTGGGTGGTGCTGGTGGTGCTGGTGCTGGTGCTGGTGGTGCTGCTGGTCGTGGTGCTGCTGGTGGTGCTGGTGGTGCTGATGGTGCTGGTGGTGGTGCTGCTGCTGCTGGTGCTGGTGCTGCTGGTGCTGGTGGTGCTGGTGGTGCTGGTGCTGCTGCTGGTGGTGGTGCTGGTGGTGGTGCTGGTGGTGCTGGTGGTGTTGCTGGTGCTGGTTCTGCTGGTGCTGGTGGTGCTGCTGGTGGTGCTGCTGGTGGTGCTGGTGCTGGTTCTGCTGGTGCTGGTGGTGCTGCTGGTGGTGGTGGTGCTGGTGGTGTTGCTGGTGCTGGTTCTGCTGGTGCTGGTGGTGCTGGTGGTGTTGCTGGTGCTGGTTCTGCTGGTGCTGGTGGTGCTGCTGGTGGTGGTGCTGGTGGTGTTGCTGGTGCTGGTTCTGCTGGTGCTGGTGGTGCTGCTGGTGGTGCTGGTGCTGGTGGTGTTGCTTGTGCTGGTTCTGCTGGTGCTGGTGGTGGTGCTGGTGGTGTTGCTGGTGCTGGTTCTGCTCGTGCTGCTGGTGCTGCTGGTGGTGGTGGTGCTGGTGGTGGTGCTGCTGGTGACTGAGGCGCTCCGGGTGACTGCGGCGCTCCGCACGCAGACAGAGCGACCCCCCACCCACCCCGCCGCGTGCCACCGCTTCACGACTGCGCCCTCACTGCGCCCGGCGGTGTTTACCATTCGCGAGATGAGTTCATCTCCAATTACATCATGGACGTCAATGGGAACATAGGGTTCGATTTACGTAATTTCACTTTGCGGAAACATTGTCAGGAACGTATCTATTCCGTGTATCAAGGGATGCCCGTACACTAATTCACAAAGCACAAAGAGAAATAGTACCTGTATAGCCTTAACAGACTTTTGGGACGAGTGCTGCTAGATGGTGTCCCGCAACTCCAATTAGCACGGTTGGCTATGTACGGTGCGAAAGAAGTTGAACATACATACAGCATCACGCTGGTTACTGGTGTTGGCCGGGAGCGGGTATCGAACTTGGGTGACCGGGCTCGTAGCGCAGCGTGCGAACCGTTACACTATGCTCACATTCATTCACGCCCACACCTGCCACATGCATTTATTTAAACAATAATATAAGATGTAAATGTACACACTGCATACAGTTTGCACTATGGCTTACATGCTTGTGTCTATTGTGTATTGTGCATGTTGTGTGTCTGTCCCCACCCCCTTCCCGATAGGAATATGGAATTTCCACCTCTCACGCTGCAGGGCTGTGAACAGAAGATGAGCACCAATGCCTCAATGCCCTTTGAGCAACAAATCACTTTGACTCCGAGGTAAACAATCAACCAGAAGAACATGTCAAGTGCATTTGACCCGACTGTCCAATTGTTTCAAGACTCCTTCAATGGTTTTGATGCCAAAATCTGCAATGCCGTTCGCGCTGCCTGATCACACGGCAGTGTCAGCCTGGCTCTTAAATGTTGAAAACGCACTCCAGTAATTTGTCTACACAAAGGGAGGCCTCAAGCTGTCAATACCCACCGCCTACTTTTCTGATGCGGCTGTTATCGAAACAGTGGAGAAATTGCGCTCTCTCAAAGCCAAATTAGCTGTCATCCTAAATGGCGAGTCCCTTTCACCAACACTCAAACGTATTTTTATCCAACCACCACACATTAATGCCATTGGCCAAAGTAGCCGGTGATATGGCCATACACTCAGGCAAAACATTGTTACAGACTTATTTTTTTATTGTGTTTATGTTGACCTTCTATCGCACCATACGTAGCCAACCGTGCGAATCGGAGGTGCTCTCGACGCTGTAAATTATGATCCTCAACTTGGGACGCTACCGCCTCGTTTAGCTCATCGCACAGGAAGCCAAGCGAACATCAATGTCACCAATCACTTTGACACCCGCTTTGATGTTACTCTCGGCAACCCACAGAGAGCGAATTCTATTCATGGTTTTTCTTTATCTATGTGACAAATACGTTCCTAAAGTGTGCCTAGCAGGCAGACACGAGATGTTGACACGTTCGCAAAACGCGATGTGACGCTGGGACACGCGAGTGGTGTTGACCGCCTCTCGTCTCACGAACAGTGGGTCCCAGAGAGTGTGCTCAATGCAGGAAGCGCTGTTTGTCCCTATATATGTGCGTGTCTATATATGTGTATATATATGTGTATGTATGTGTGCAGGGGATGCCGGCAGGCAACCCTCATTATTAATAAACTAAGCCAGGTCTCGGCTAGCTACGCGCAGCCGCTGGCAATGCACAGGGAGATTCCCATCGGCTCTCCGACGCGCAGCGGGCCAGGAGGCCACGGGTCTGGTCCAGAAGTTCCAAGTGGCACGCGTGAGGGGAGGGGGGGGGGGCACGAGTGTCCACCAAGGGCAGGGAGAGGCCGCTTGGGGTCCGTGGTGGAGTGAGCGGGTGGGTGTGTTGTTGTGACATGCAGTATGGTCGTTGAACACAGTATGGATGACATGAAACAGTCAGTCTGGTAGACCAAGTCCTCTACGTGGGTGGATGAATAAACGAGTGAGGTTCACAGGAATGGTCATAGCAGTGATGTACGAGTGACAAGGAGACGTCGTGACATGAATGGGTCTCGTCCACGGGGGGCAGTGGGAGGCAGTGGGAGGCAGTGGGAGGCAGTGGAAGGCAGTGGGAGGCAGTGGGAGGCTCGGGCAACAGGAGGCAGTGTGGAGGGTCTAGTTCACGGGAGGCAGTGGGAGGCAGTGTGGAGGTTGACGGGCGACCTGGAGAGAGGCCATGGGGGACGTTGCAAGTTTGTTTGTTCAGCCAGGTTAGCAGGCAAGAGATCAGGATGAGTCTCATTTGCAAGAGTGGCCTGGATATCATCTTGATTTTGAAGGACATATAAATAATTTGATATACTGCACATATAAACGCTCGTACAGTATACACACACCATCCCATTAAGTAAAATTGAAATGATGGATTTTGGGTCGTTTAGTTTTATGGGTACGGATATGATATATCAAGGCTCCATTGACTTTCATAATTTACAAATTGAGGTAATCTGTCAACGTGAAAAACGAATGTAAATAGCCCAATAATTTTATATGTAAGAGTGATTCATGCTCATAATGGGACATATACATTGATGGAATATATGACCCATTTAACGTTTACACAGGAAATACCTGAATCATAGAATTATGCTTGAATTATTCTTGTATTAAAAACGAGATTAAACTATTTTTAGAACTACAGAACTATTATCCTCCTGTCTCACGTAGTCACATCGACAGCGAAGACGCCACCGTGGGCACAGTCGCCGCTGCCACCGCACCTCGCCAAAGCTTCCTTCCCTCTGCCAGATCCCACAGCTGCTGCTGCTGCTGCACAGCCAAGACACGTGACCTCCAAGCTCTTCCCCGACCGTCTCCCACCGTCCACTCTGAGGTCTTCTCTTCCCCTTGGTCGCCGGACTCGTGGAGACCGTTCCAATGCCCGTGTCGGCAGTCGGCCCATCACGGGGTGCTACCGACAGCACTCACCACCACCTGCCACGCTCTCGTGCAGCCTCCCGCACTGCGTTCTGTGTTTGCGAGGTGTGCGTCACTACACCCGGGCCGCCCTTACCAACGAGGCATCCCACCTCAAGGGATTAGCCAGGTAAAATATTTTACATTGTTCTTTTTAAAAAATTACTTGCATTGATACCATTTGCTCAGCGTTACCGATGATGCATTCAGAGTTTTTTGCTTTACGAAACGCAGGCAAATGCAACGGACGAGATAGCACCAAGAAAAAATATCCACGCAAGAAAATAGTGTCAAATCGAGAAGAAAAAATGGGACACCCTGAGAATACGTGGCACAAATCGCGATCGTTTAACGTCTTGAGAAGTGAAGCAATTGCAGAAGTATCGCGCATCCCACGTGGGCATCACGCCAAGCACGGCGGAGTCGAACGCTGTGAGGCTTCGAGAACGCGATTGTTACGCGAGCCACGCTTTTTCCTTCTCATAGCGTATTCACATTACACAGCACAGCGATGGTATCAGTGTTGGCCAATGCTTCCGATTGTCTAACCAGCGGGTTAGAACTCAAGAGGCCAGGTGTGGGTCTTATTCGCTGGCGTGACCTAGGCCACCACAGATAACCAAAGTGTAGGGCTGTTACAGAGGGGCTGTTTGTGTAGGGCTGTTTGCATAGGAGCTAACGGATAACAAACACAGTGGGCGGGGACTCCGTGAGCACACGGGGTGGTGCCCGCAACGACGTCCGCACTGGACGGCGTGAGGGGGGTTTCGATCCTCTAGGGGGGTATAAAAAGGGATGAGCCAGAGAGCTCGGGGCTCAGTCTTAGTGTAGTTAAAGGAAGACGGAAGACCGGCCAGATAGGCCCTGGACTCCCCCTGGGACGCCGCCCTTGTAAGGGCAGCGCAGGCTGGAGCCAGTGGCGTGGTCCCGGAACCAGAGTTAGACCTCTGGGATTCCGGGTACCGTAGCCCGACTGACCAGTGTCGGGCCAGACAGCCTCCCCTAGCCCGTTAGCGGAGGACTCGGCTAGGAAGGCTAGCTAGAGGTGAATTCCCAGTTATACGGGTGAGGGGGCCGATACATCCCTCCAGTGCTGTAAGACATTGTGCAAATAAATACGTGTGCCTTACCACGTTGTCCACGCGTCTTCAAGAGTACTTCAAAAGCAAGAACACGAAGAGACAATTCTTGTACAATCATGGAGCAAACGGACATTGGGCTAAAAACACCCAAATATAACTCCGTGCTAAAACAACAGAATAAATCGGAACAATGCACAAAGATAAGCACTATTCAAATAAATATCCTGTACATTTTACGATTAATAGTTAAAAATGTGTTTTAAAACCCGTTCGTAGTGAACCTCCATAAACCACTGGGCGTCCTTGCCTGCCAGAGAAGCCTTTGCCTGCCAGAGAAGCCTTGCCTGCCAGATCACCAACTCGGAGGCCATTGTTCAGATCTCTCGCGTGTCTGTGAGCTCCTCAGACAAATCCGAGGTGGATAAGCCAAAGATGTATTGTCGGCCAGCCAGCCAAAATGTTTACAGTTGCTCCAGGTGTTGCTGAAAGGAGTTCTACGTAATTTTAAGTGCAAAGAAGTGAGGGCATGATTGGACCAAAAATATTTGGAGATGAATTTGCAACAACATGCCGGGCAAACGTCCACAGCGTTCAGCAGTTGATGAAACGGTCATGTTGCTCATTCACTTACCCATTCCAATTCTACCGACACGCCCATAATGGGCCGTGGGAACTAAGCGTGGATTGCTCCATTCGTTCACAAGACCACTCCATCATTCACGGAGAGGTGGTACGTTGGAGTGGGTGGTGCCTTGTGGCTCATGATCAGGTATAGAGTATGATGATCAGGTGTTCAGGTCCGACCTCTTCACGGCCTGCCCCAGAGTCAGCAGCCACACCTGCCCAATGCTCATTTTAAATCAAAGGTGCATTGCCAATGCATTGTGATCAGTGGATGTTTTTGCACCATTTTCAATTGGACTCAGCTTCACCTGATGATATTGCGGCGGTCGATATAATAAGGAGTGAGTGTGGGTAATACGGATAATGAGGTGTCATAAACTATAGACTGAGGGATGGAGTGCATAGAAAATAGGAGTGCGTGCAGAATAAATATAACGATCCATGTACGAATGATGATTAATAGGGGGATGGGACAGATAGGAATTGCGTGAAGGTAACTTGCTGTTAATGATATAAAGATGTCTCAGGTGCGGAAGAACAATTGGAGCAGGTGGATGGAACGGGGAGGAGAGTGAATCTTGGAGAGGAGCTGTCGTATGGAGCAGGAGGGCAGCGCCTCGTTGGCCAATGTGAAGTTGCACGAACGCGCCCACACACAGACGTCACCGGGCACGTGTTAACCGCACTCACACAGACGTCACCGGTCACGTGTTAACCGCACACACACAGACGTCACCGGGCACGTGTTAACCACACACACACAGACGTCACCGGTCACGTGTTAACCGCACACACACAGACGGGACCGGTCAACTTGACCCGTCTCGAGAGTTACTGCGCCAAGTGCAGTGCACTATGATAAACTCAAAGTAACAGAGATATGATTTCAGTTGGTGAGTGTCCACTACAATACCCCCTCCACCCACCCATTATTAGAGCGCGTAGTAAGACATTGTTATCATTTGCATCCATCGATATGTGAATGTTGTAATTACCAGCCTGTAAAATGTAAACATCATGATCCATTCAGAAAGCCGTCTAAATTGTAACGTAGAGGTTGCTGTATGGTCTCTGTGGTGTATCACGGAATCTCTCCAACCCTGCAGAAAGGGTGCGGGGTATGCGGCAGACGTGTTTTCAGTTGTAATGTGCAACTTGCTCACGATTTAGTAAACTCATCATTCCATTTCGATTTAAATCTTTTGTGACTGCAGGGATTCATCTTCTTGGTTCTTTCGGTAAACTGGAATTATGAAGACTCATCATGATGAAGACTCATCATTCCAGTCCAGCATTGAGAAATCGAGTCGTAACTCTCCAGATAAACTTTCCCTGAGTGAGTTCTTTGACTGTGTGGGAGTACAGAGAAATGGATGCCCTGTTTCAGATCGAGCTTGTAAGAGATGGATTTGAGTTCATTTGCACTTCGGGCCAGCTCTGTGCTATCGCACATTTTGTGTTCGAATCTCGTAAAAGAAAACTCTTCCGCTGCGGATTGTATTCTGTTGCTGTGCACAGGCCCAAAGGCCCACAGCATCGAGCGTCCAGCACCAAACAACACCGTTACATTTGTGATTGATGAGAAACGGTAGGTTGCTTAGGAGCCTGGGATAAGGGACGATGGGAAGGAATTGCAGGGTAGAGAAGTGTGTGGGGGGGGGCGGGGAAATAGAAAGAGAAGCGTTGTGGCCTACAGCGTGGGGGTTCAACACAACGTGGGAGATGAGACTAAAGTCAGTCCGGTTGACGGAGTCCTCAAATTTGGGTCAAAGAATGAGTACATTTTACTGGAACGTGAATCTTGGTGGTAGTAGTAACAATAAAAGAGTGATAAGGAGGTGACTAAGCTGTTTACATGTTCGCTGAGTGAGTGAATCAGTGAGAGCTCTATCATCAATTAAGTATTTTTACTTCAGCCAGAGGTGTGTTTTGGAAAGTGGTAAGAGTTGTGCTGAGTGTAGCAGCAGTGATCACGAACAATAAAACCAAGCTTCTGCGATGTCTCTTTCACCAGATTAGTAACAGCCATAGCATGACAGCTCAGATGGCATTGTTGTGCCAATAAGATTAAATATGCTACCTTCAAAATAATGAGATGTGTTTTCATGCCTTCCAATATCGCGAGTTGCCAATAAAGGTTGATATATGAAATACTCACACGGTTAATATTTGTCAATCCAATTTTTTTAGCCATTACACTTTAGAGTTAAAATCATCGTAATTTTGAAAGGTATGGCAGTGAAAATACATTTTAGAGTTTCGTCACGTAGTGGCCACTGGTAAGAATGTAACTGGTTAATCCACTCTGACAGTTTTACAAATTGTTGCCAGGAATAGGCTTGCACTTGACTGCAAAGACTGCAGTCTGCTAAGGTTACACACAACATGCTGCCAATGCTGGTCCATTCACCTAATGCACAGACACGGCATTTATATTCGACGGAACGTAATATTTGTCACTATCAATTGTGTAATGGCATTTTCTTGTAAACCCACTTTTGTATTGACATTTTAATTTGCTTTAATGGAACTCAGTTCGCTCGTAACTATTTGATGACCCTAAATCTGCTCACAGTTGCTCCAACTCTCCACAATATGCTTCAGAAACCCGCACATGTTGACAATAATTATTAATGTCTACAAGCGGTACTACGATAGTCCAACCTGTTGGAATGCGCAAACCACCTGGTCAATAACTTTTAAAATGCAGAAAGATCGCTGGTGAAACATGCTATCTTGCCTTGCAATCTAGACGGTTACATCTCCTGCAAGCAAATATAGTTTCCTATTAAAACGTTTATACACATTTACATTCCTGAACCAGTGTATTTTGCGCTCATAATATGTTGCCAGTGTTGTGGATGTGAATGCAGAAGCGCCGCTGTGAAGCCTCTTCATGGTGCAGCCAAGGTTCACCGCCACTTCGCCTGGAAACACCACGGGCCCTCACATCGTGTACCGCCTCATTTACACCACTGAGTACTGTAGGCGGTTATCATACCATACGCATTCATATTCAGGCGCATATCATGAAGCATTTTGCCTGAGGCAACGTGAACCCTGGTGGCTCGGAGGCTCGCTTGCGAGTTACGTGAGGTGAGGGGGTGAGGGGGTGAGTGGATGAGGCGTGGTATGACGCTACACACACTCACCGCGATGCACCCGTTGGAGACGCGGAGACTAAGGGTCTCTGTATGAGTCCGTGTGTCTCTGTGTGTCTCTGTAATTACCTCCTAAGTGAACTGCTGAGGGAGTTGATATTTTGTGCAGACTGCCATATACGACATCATTATAACCGTTTGGGTCAGAGGACGAGATCCGCAAGATCGGAAGGATGCCCTCGTGGTCCCAATTGTTTAGAAGGAAAATCGCACTGATTGTTAAATTAAATGGGGCATTTTCCTCCTCCGTGTGCCGGGAAAGGTACTGCTAAGGATGATTCGACTCCGCCTCGCCAGTTCAGCTGAGGAGAAGCTTTCGGGGTATCGGTGTGGTTTCAGGCCAGGGCGGTCCTGCACAAATGCCATATTCTCTGTTCGTCTGCTACAGCAGAGGTGTAGAGAATTTCAACAGGACCTAAATATATCTGATTTAATCGACCTGGTCAAGGCCTATGATTCCATCAATAGCCCAGGGCTCCGTGTTATTATTTGGTGACAGATAAGGGAAGGTGCTGTATTTCATGATTATTTATTGTGTTCCTTAAAAAGGAGCACCGCGCTGGCTATGAGATGTTAACTACTTCGCGTGGTATGCAGGAGGTCGTGGGTTCGATCCCGGCCCCGGCGCCTGTATGTCTACCTCCTCGTGGTCGCGTGGATTTTTCCCCGGGTTCCCTGTTTTTTCCCTCCACATTGAGAAACACGCGTTGAGGGTATTTGGCTGCTACTATACATTCCCACGTAATAAGCCACTTCCTTGAGCTATCATTTGTGGCCAGGTTGCTTCTGAAAAAGAACTGCATAGTTCAGTGGGCCTTACCTGGTAAAACAAACTAAAACTAATTTAGTGAGGCCAGCTCGGCCAGGCCCAGAACAAGAACTGCATCTGCGGTGAAGAGCAGACGAAGCCCTACGACTCATCTTCTCCAGCGTCCTCTCATAGAGGGGCCGCACACAGCTGATGATCCACGCGCTTTTACTCACCTGGCACGAAGGCCTCTGCCCCACCGATGGTCGTCATTGGCGTGACGACGTTGATACGAGGGACACAGAAGAAATGGGGACTTTGTGTGTGGGGTTGGGATTAATATGCAGCGGAACAACCCATAGCCGCCTTTATCCAGCATTGACTCTCTGTGCGGGGAAAAAAAGCCTTTTAATGTCATTCCATAGAGCAGTGGTGCAGCACATAAAGGATTTACAACCATTGTATTTACCTATGGGGTGTGACAAGGAAATGTTGCGAGTCAGATTGCTGGGGTTTGCTGTGGATCGAGAACGGGGCCAGTTGTGTTGCCAATATTTAGAACAAGATCGAGACATTTAAAAAACGCAAATTCCCTTGCAATGATCAGGGGGAGAACAAAAACGTCGGGCTTCATGTGAAACGTGAAGTGGAAGAGGGTCGTGCATCCGGGCAAAGTTGTCGTCTCTTTTCCCCCAAACTCTGAAAACAATAACCTCGCTCAGTGCAATAAATATGTTACCTCTTATCTGTTACACTTTCAGTGGTGCTGTCTGTTGCCTGCCACTTGGCGTTTCCTTTCCCAAGCTGTTATAATCACTACAGTATGCTCTTCAAGAAACGTGTTACCTTTTACCAATTTCAACTTTTGATCGTGCTGTTCGTTGCTGGCCGCTTGGAATTTTGGACCTTTGGGCACTGTGCTCAGGAACAGTGTTCAAAAATACAAATTATTAAAACATGTTACACTGATCGCTTCTACCCACGCCAAGTCTCAGCCACAAATCTCAGAGAGTGCTGTGGTATTGGCAGGACCCGTGACGATACATTTAATCAGGGGAAAGCCCAACACGGCTATTGGCATTGCAGATTAACTGTGCACAGTCGCGAGAACAATCGTCTCGAATGTTTTTAGAGAATACGAGAAGTGAGAATGATGCTTTGGTGACTGTGGGGGTCTCGTGAAGGATGTCGGCTGTGTTTGCGTGCAGTGGTGTCGCATTTTCAGGACATTTAAATACTGCCTAATGGGATTTTTAAAATATAACGTAGCATTTTATTTAATTCAATCTCAAGAACACTTCAGGCTGTAAGCAATGGAGGGTCTCTGGGTGTGTGTTAGTGGAACGAGTAAAATATTTTAGCCTTTGCAGTTTCTTATTTCCCCGTGGAGACAGCAGGCCGCGTCTCGTGGTGATCGCTGGCACAGTAGCCGCGTGAATATGCACCGTCTACCCAGACACGTGCAGCTTGTTACCTCGTCTCTTTGATCAAAGTGTTTGGAGGAAATAAAAGACGAATTTGTTTGTTAATTAGGCTACGTGGTAGTTTTAAACCACAATTCGTGTCACATTTGCAAAGACATTATTTGTACGTGCCAATGTAGTGATACCATTCCGACCGATGAAGCGCACCTTTCGCAAGTGAATTCAACATCAACATTGGCTCTATCGCCCACCCTTCTTTGAAATTCATTCGGCAGTGAGCTAAGAACTCAAGTGCACCGATTCATCTCACTCTGTGCTAAAGTCTCTGCCGTGACATCACTAACTGCCACAACATGAACCATTTCCTTTATAATTTGGGCCCGGCGACTCTGAACATATTATTTCAAACATGTTTCAAAGAAGTAATACAATTAAAGGACTCCGTTAAAATGGATGCCTGGTGTGCTACATGATATTGCATTGTATGGTTATTGAGTCATATTGTGTTTACGATTGACTTGTGAGGTTACGTATATATTACTCGTGTTGGTTTTAATGATTTACAATTGACTGTAGTTTGTCGTACACGTATAAATGAAATACAGTATTTAATTGTTATTGATCATGTGGAGCCATGCACCACTTGGCTTATAACGATCTGTTCTATGAAAGTTATTTTATTTCTCTCCATCTCACTCTGCTTCCATGCTGACGTGTTGCATTGGACGTCCACTTTATTGAAGTCCCAAACTTAAGCACGGACACAGACGAGGCAGCGACTCAATTCCCGCGTCCATTACCTGATGTAGCTAAAATCAGTTTGAGCGAAACGGGGAATGATGATGCTGAATTCAGCCATGACAAGTCTTCAGCCACTGCGAAGGAGCTTCATCGGTCAGAATCTGATGAAGGCCTTGGCCGCGTGTAGATGGTAGCCTTTATGCAGGACACGCGCCAACCTTGTTGGGTGGCAGAAGGTAAATTACAAGAATGTTATCATGAAACCACCACCCCGTGGCCCAAACACCACCACCAACCACGTGGCCTGACCCAAAAACACGTGGATTCATGTGTCGGTTTAAAAAAGCTACGTTTGAAGTGTTACTGAATATAAACACGTCACCTCAAGATGCGATATTTTGACATGTGAACGAGAATAAAAGTAAGCTTGTGAATGTTGACTTTGTGAGAGTTTAAAATGACACCGAGAGACAGAAGGGCCCGGTAATTCTACGGGTCGCATTTCACAAACACACGAACCCAAAGAGAAGAGAAACTGGGTTCGTTTTACGGGGCTGCAGCAATTGCCCTGCTTGGAGAAATACGTCATCCATTGTGAAATGGATGACGTATTTCTACACTGGGGAAACTACACTCCGCTAATGCAGCTACAATGGGCTTCTATACAGGACGGGGCAGGCACAGACACCTAGAGCCGAGGGTGAGGTTATGACATTCGTGGATAATCCCGCAGTAAACAGAACACCTCACACCGAGTGCCGTGGCTCACTCAAGATGCTCTACTTGGGTGCACGAGCGTGTGCACATTTGTGGCAGATCAGCATTGCACACTCACATTGATTCATGCATTCCCATTTAGGAACGGCACTGCTGCCCTCCGGCCCTCCACCAGGGCCATCCAAACACGTCTGAGGCCCGGAGCAGAATGTCACGTGTCCCCACTGTCAACTGGCACGTTGAGAGGCCTCTTTTTGCGAGGCCCAGGGCAAATTCCCCCCTTTGCCCGCTACCACCCCTCTCTGGTCAGCTCTGCTGGCAAGGTGAGACCACAATGGCCGTGTCATTGTACCCAATGGCGGAGCCAGGATTTTTAGGTAGGTGTGGCAACCCCTCCAGCAATGAAAAATTATAGGAGTTGTTAGCAAGTAAGGAGTTGTTAGCAAGTAAGGAGTTGTTAGCAAGTAAGGACTTGTTAGCAAGTAAGGAGTTGTTAGCAAGTAATGAGTCGTTAGCAAGTACGGAGTTGTCCCTTGTTCGACGCGTGTGCGGCGATGGCGCAGCCATCGATCGAGGGTCGAATTCGAACCGCGTCGTGTGATCGGCATCGCGCTCGCTGAAGGTGAATGCCTTCAGGGAAGTCGTGTCCTGTATACGCAACTGCGCACAATTATGTGAGTCACTTATAACTGCTTTGCCGTTACTTATTGCCAATTGTGGACTCAGACTATTGTCCTATCATCTCATAGAGTCCCTGGCACGTAATAATATGCTACACGGTGGCAGTGGGGGTCGCAAAATGCCGATTTATTACTAATAAACCCCAATGATCCGACGTGCCACCCCCACTGGCTCTGCCAGTGATTGTACCCATGTATAGCCACTGCATGCCCAAGCCACTCGTTTTATTCTGACAGCGGAAACCACGTGGACACGGTGCAAAGGAGGTCGACTGACACCTTACAGATGTCACTCCACATGTTCCAGTGGCAGGACGTGCCCCATTTCTATTTCTTGAAGGCCACACCGCAGTGTGCAGCGGCACTGACCCGTGCTCCCGAGACCACAGTGGCCGCCACCCCTGTGCTGCACGGTAGTCATGCCATGATAGCGCACGACTGGACAGCTGCTCCCTCTATTGTGCACTTAATGATCAGCGTACAATTGCGTGGGCACAGTTTGTGCACTCCGAACCATTTCCCCATCATTATCCCAAAGGTTACAATCCCCGCCAGGTCCCTCACCAGTAGAGCGAGCGGCTCGCAAAAGGAAGGTTATGAGTTGAAATTCGGGTTGGGGTTTGACGCGGCCCATCGTCAATCCAAGGTGAATAAAATGAGCACCAATGTAAGCGGGCATCAACAGTGCAGGCCTATGGATGAACTCACCACGTCATAGGCATGTGGACTTTATACCACCAGCTTAGAGCTATAAACATGAGCTTGAGCGCTGCATCAATGCTCATTTGAGCAGGATATTACGTTGATGTTTTAAAGGACAAGGTTAACAAGCCCAGTACCGTAAATATTACAGTTTTAAGTGGTGGAATCTCAATGGGCGACATCGAACGTCGACGAAGAAGATGTCACAGCGACAACTCCGCTCCAGCTCCATGCCCACCGCACGAGGGACATCTTTCTAGGTCTGCACGTGACATTGGCCGCGATGAATACAATGGGTGAAGCGGTGACTGAGCAAAGGTTATTAACTGGTAAGTTGTGCGAATTTAAACCTCTCGAGATTTAAGACACCAACGCTGCCACCCTATGAAGTCCCAACCCCATGCTCTCTCTCTCTCTACCTCTGCTGTATGATCCTGACATTTAAACTTCATGGTACTACAAAGTGTGTGGCTATCCCAACAGACACTCTCTTATTCAAACACAGAACTGCTGAAACATAATAAAAAAAAATCACTCAGACTCACTAACACATGATGCCACGGGTCTCAACTCATTTTAATTTCTAATTAAACCTCGCTTCCACAGCTGGCACGGTTCGAGTGCATTCGACACGGACCAGCGGTGTGCTCCACTAAATTATCTGTACAGCTCTTCACGCGCGTGGCTGCGAGAGATTCAGTGTCCATACATCGTGTGTAAGTTGGAAATGTGTACACGTGTCATAGCGTGTTTGCTATATGTGAGTGCTGGCCCTTTATAGGTGCTACTCGCTAACAACACTTGCCCCAATAGTCTCTTGAAGCTGCACGGGGGATATATGTTTGCGTGTTACTTGCAGCCCACACCTGTAACCATCTTGAACGGAAGAGCAGGGATTTAATCTCCGGCTCCTAGGAACAGGTTTCCTGAGCATTTCTGAGAGGTCTTGATGGAGGAGAATGTTGAAAAAATACTCTACCTCCACATGCAAAATATATTAATGAATGTATTTGTTATGTGGAGGGAGAGATGGAGGCATAACGTCCGCTTATTTATTTTGTTCCTTATATTCTCCAAAACGATGCTAACAAAGATGTCATGTTACTCTTGTTTAGGAGTTCTCAAGCCAGACTGTGTAGAAGGCCTGGGCCATGGAACACATGAGGACAGTGAAGCCACAGTGGAACCACAGTAGAACCAGGGGTTCGACAATGAAACCACGGGGGTTCCAGAGCGGAACCACAGTGGAACCAGGAGTTCCACAATGGATCCACAGTGGAACCACAGTGGAACCAGGAATTCCACAATGGATCCACAGTGGAACCACAGTGGAACCAGGAGTTCCACAGTGGATCCACAGTGGAACCACAGTGGAACCAGGAGTTCCACAGTGGAATCACAGTGGAACCAGGAGTTCTACAGAGCACAGTGGAACCAGGAGTTCTACAGAGCACAGTGGAACCAGGAGTTCCACAGTGGAACCACAGTGGAACCAGGAGTTCCACAATGGATCCACAGTGGAACCACAGTGGAACCAGGAGTTCCACAGTGGAACCACAGTGGAACCAGGAGTTCTACAGAGCACAGTGGAACCAGGAGTTCTACAGAGCACAGTGGAACCAGGAGTTCCACAGTGGATCCACAGTGGAACCACAGTGGAACCAGGAGTTCTACGGAGCACAGTGGAACCAGGAGTTCCACAGTGGATCCACAGTGGAACCACAGTGGAACCACAGTGGAACCAGGAGTTCTACAGAGCACAGTGGAACCAGGAGTTCCACAGTGGAACCACAGTGGAACCACAGTGGAACCAGGAGTTCTACAGAGCACAGTGGAACCAGGAGTTCTACAGAGCACAGTGGAACCAGGAGTTCCACAGTGGAACCACAGTGGAACCACAGTGGAACCAGGAGTTCCACAGTGGATCCACAGTGGAACCACAGTGGAACCACAGTGGAACCAGAAGTTCCACTGTGGAACCAGGAGTTCCACAGTGGATCCACAGTGGATCCACAGTGGAACCAGGAGTTCCACAGTGGATCCACAGTGGATCCACAGTGGAACCAGGAGTTCCACAGTGGAACCAGGAGTTCTACAGAGCACAGCTCGACGCTTTCTGTCGATCCCCCGAGCGCCTGCTGCTGCGCCTGCTGCTACGCCGAGAAAATGCAAATCGACTGTAAAATGAAAATATTTCATTTTATTAAGCAAGTCTAAACTTCGTGACCTTCCTTAATCCTGCTCAGAAGACAGCTATGGATGTCAGGACTCTGGAGAGGGGTGACGGATACAATCCACTGCATGCCTTGATAAATAAAGTGGCTTCTATATTACCGGTCTAAATTTAGTACGGTTATCGTTTGACAATTTTAATGCAAGTTATATTCTGGCACGGTAAAAAAACGAATTTTTTAGCAGTCATTTCTCAAGAGGACACTGCAGCCATAAAGCCTTCAGGGCCGGCTCGGGATGCGGTAACTCAGCGCTCAGCGGGGCCCGGGTCCGCCAGGTGGATGAGTGCAGCCCGCGCGGGCCCCGCCGCGTCGCGATCATCGCCGCGTGACGCTTGTGACTTGATGCGGTGCATGAATGCGGAGGTACGGATGGAGCGTTAGATCGGAGTGCTGGCGGCGCCAGTGGATTAAATACCCCTGCCCCCCGCCCAATATGAGCACGGCTGGCTACGTACGGTGCGAAAGAAGTTCAACCTACATATACAACATACGTACGTCCAATATCTCTCCCTTTCATAGGCGGGAACCTGGGTCCCTCCAGTCAGTGGATCTCTGTGCAGTTGCACCGCCTGCACCCTCAACAGCTGTGCCACCTTTTTATTTAGCTTTTTTTTGCACGGTTGCCGAGCACAGGCCCAAAGGCCCGAGACGTCAAATGGCCAGCAACAAACAGCCCCCTCAAAGCTGCGATAAATAAACTGTGAACGCGTTTATTGAAAGTAGCAAGGGCATTATCCGTACTTGGGAATCTATCTGATGGAAAGGAATTCCAAAATGTGGAGTGAGATAGGCGTTGTGAGCTGCAATGTGGCGAGTGGGTGAATGGGTGAGTGTGACTTGCAGTGTGGTGAGTGGGTGGGTGAGTATGATCTGTAGTGTGGTGGGTGAGTGGGTGAGTATGATCTGTAGTGTGGTGAATGGGTGGGTGTAACCTGCAGTGTGGTGAGTGGGTGGGTGTGTGGATGTGAGCTGCAGTGTGGTGAGTGAGTGTGTGGGTGAGTGGGTGAGTGAGTGGGTGAGTGGGTGAGTGAGTGTGTGGGTGGGTGAGTTGTTGTAGTGGATGAGACGAGACAGTCAGTGTCCGCTAGGCCGAGTCATCGAGAGGGGTGGAAGAAGGAGCGAGTGAAGTTGAAGGGAACAGTAGCCATGGCAGTAGCGATGGAAGAGTGATTTGGCGAGTGTCGTCGTGACGCTTGGCCGCACCGCCCTGAGCGAGGCAGTGCGAGGCAGGCGGGGGGGGGGGGGGGGTGCCACACGGCCGCTCTCCTCCCCCCGCATTCTTGGCCATCCTCTCGGCTGCACTGCGGTGACACCGCCCTGGAAACGTCCGGCGAAGGCAGCCGGCATCCATCTTCCAGACGAGCCACGGCAGTTCGTTGTCACGGCCGTATTTGTGCTCCGATTTCATCTCCCAAGTTGTCTTTTTCTTTGAGTTCTCATTTTCCCCGCCTATCTCCGGGTCGGTAATGTCGTCTCTTGTACGTCTCTTGCACGAGCTGTTTAAGATTCCGAAGCAGCGCTCGGCATGAGCGCCGCGAGTGTCGCACGGGAACTGCGCTCACCCCTCAGCCGCCACGGCCACGGGATGAGAGCGCAGCTCGTAGCTCGACCATTCATCACTGCTGGGTCTGGGGCTGCAAGCCACGTCACCCTGGCCATGCTTGTGTGACCTCTACTCGTGTGACCTCTACTTGTGTGACCGCTGCTTGTGTGACCTCTGTGTGACCTTTGATTGTGTGACCTCTGCTTGTTGTGACCTCTGCTTGTTGTGACCGCTGCTTGTGTGACCTCTGTGTGACCTCTGTGTGACCTCTGCTTGTGTGACCTCTGTTTGTTGTGACCTCTGCTTGTTGTGACTTCTGCTTGTTGTGACATCTGCTTGTGTGACCTCTGCTTGTTGTGACCTGTACTTGTGTGACCTCTGCTTGTGTGACCTCTGATTGTTGTGACCTCTCATTGTTGTGATTGAGGAGTCAGAGAGAAGGGCCTAAACAGGCGGGGCACGGCCTACAGGGAGGATTTTGATCCGATGGGAATTTCCGATGACTGGTACCAGCAGTTCAAGATTAGGCTATGTGGAGGAGGTCCGTGATATATTGTACTGGGTAGTGCCAGGCTATGTGCACTTTGAGGCTACTGCTCAGTTAGTTACTCGCCCTCCTGCAACAATGGAAGGAGGAGGAGGAACACAAAGGGTGAGTGGAGCGTCTGGCGGATACAGAGAGAGTTGGCACGAGGGGAGCGTCACTCATCTCAGTCAGTTAACCATTAGCTCCTGGGTTTGTTCCATAACCTCTTGTCAAGAGTCATTAACACCTCACGTGCACTCAAAGTGCACCTAGCCTGGCACGAGCGCTGTGGTGCCACCACCGTCACTTCGTTGCAATGGGGTCTGTTGTTGGAGTGTGTTTTCCGTGTGCGTGACCAAGGTCAGGTAGCCGTGACCGCGGGCCCCTCGTGTGCCTGCAGCAGCCGCGTGCACGCACTCGCAGGTCGCACTCCGCTCACACGAGTCGTGCGAGCTCACCACGGGACATTCCTCAAATGTCCATTCTTCATCGAGACACAGAAGACAGCCGACAACGACGTCTCATTCACATATTTGTCTCTCCACACAACAAAAAATACGTCTATTTTAAACACACCTCAACAGCCACCCGACCTTCTGGGAGTGCATAATGTCGAGACGAGCAACCTCTTGACCGGTTTCGACATTCAGTGCCACGTCAGCAGTCCTGCTTTCCTGAACCAATGTTCGTGGACGCCCGGATGTTTATAGACAATGACCCTCTGTTTGTTAGTTATGGCTCCTAGTTGGCTGCAGAACGATGTTATTTATAAGTATATTCTTCACGAGTCTGACGCCGCCGGTGTGAAGTAATTGAGGCAGTGGAGTCCGATGCGCGGTTAGCGCAATTCCAGGGCTATCAATACGGCCAGTAGCATGTTAGTAATTCCAAGGGCACTGCTGTTCATCAAAGGCCTTATCTACTCACCAGGCAGTTAGAGGTCACTTTATTGCATGTTACCTGGCAATAACAATGTGCCTTGCTCCACTCTGCTGATCACAGAGCGGTGTGACCTTAATGTTTATGGTTCGGGCATAAAAGAGAGACCCGGGTTTGTGTTGAAAGCCGGCTGTCTCTCGCGAGCGTAAATCCGTCAACCGGCCCACATTGAGTACATTTGAACATTCCTCACGGCGTGTAATTTGAAAATAAATCTTCCCTGTGAGATGCAGGAAACAGTTTCGTCTGTTGTTTAAAATACTCCTTCACAAGGGAGAATGGGCGCTGCTCGGGACGGATTACACCCCCAGCGAACACGTGACAGCAGTTAGGCCCGGGCTACTGCACGCATCCGATGAACAGTATGGATTGAAAGTGTGTGTGTGTGTACGTGTCATCACGTGTCTGCTCTGTACGCATCAATTGTCATCCTGGACACCCTTGAAAACGAGCTGCTCCATCTCAAGAGATTGTCCAGCTGATATATTTTAATAGACAAAAAGATCGACCTCAGATGAGAGACAACCAGACCGAGATGAGAGAGCAGGGACAAGTGAAGATGAAGTTGCGTGCCGAGGTGAAACCCTTCACCGCTACTTCACAATTAAACAATAACCCACTTTAACACGTTAGCTCCCAGCAGAGATTTTAAATAGTCCCTCTGCTCGGACGGATGCTCTATCAGCAACGAGGCGTGCGGGTGACGGCGGCATCTGGGGACCCAGGGGAGGCAGGCAGCCAGACTTGTCATCGGCTCGGCTGCCTGATGGACGTGGAAACTCCGCTGATGTCTTAAAATCAATGCTCCTGAAGGCTGTCTTAAGAAGAATACTTCACTACCAATTCCTGCGGTGATACACATGGGTCCAAATGTAAATGTGGAAGCTCCAGAGTTGCGCGCGCGTCGATTCGTGCGGGGGCTGCGGTCCTGATGAGGGCCCGAAGAGTTTGACCAAAAGCTGCCTCGATATGGGGCCACGGACACAGACACCGCCACCCCTCGCAGTCACACGCGGCAGGGAGACCGAGATACACCGCTCACAAACACACAATTGTTGATTTAGATTAAAAATACGCGTTCAACCAAGTATAGTAGTTGAACATGTGTTGCCGAGTAATATGTGTAACTGAATAGAAAGTGTTAAACTATACCCCAACAGGACCACTTAGACACCACAAAACACTTAAACCAGATCACAACACGACTACGCAGCTTCACAAAGACTTTGCTTGTTACATTTTGACTTAAAACTTTCGTGACTGCAGGAATTAATATTCTTGGTTCTTTCGGTAAAGTCATGTAGATAGAAAATTAAATAAAAGTAATAAATGAAAAATATAAATAATAAATAGAAAATAATAAAAGCAAAAAACCCTCGACGTTTTGATCGCAACACAAGCGGTCTTCATCAGGCGGAGAGACAAAAAGGGGCAAGCCTCCAAATGCAACAGCTTCTACGATAATGAGGGTTCCAAAGTGTGTGGGCGGGGAGCGAGAGCTGGGGGGGGGGGGCTGAGCTGCACAAGACTATACTTTGCTCGTCAATGTGTGTCGATGACATTTATCATGCAAATACTCAGATGCCAACTGACATCTATTTTTCAATATTATTTATTATTTGCTAAAACAGGAAGATCAGTCCAAAGACTGTTTTTCAGGAGGGTCCATATTGAGACGTTTGTCCAACGCCAAGGCCGTTTTGCATGTTTATCGATGGCCGTCAAGTGGAGAGCACGAGGCAGAACAGGGAGGGAGCGAGAGAACGTACAACCCTCACGCAGAAAAGCGTCCCCCGGCCCCGCGCTGATTCAAGTGAGGAGGACACGGAGCTGTAGCCACATCCTGTGGACGTGTGCGGGGTTTTTTTCTTTTCCTTAGCCTATTTGTAAAAATTAAGCGAAATTCCACGGCGCAATGCATCGCAGTCGAGACTTGTGCCAATACAGCAGAGGCGTTTGAGATTGCATTAAGGCCCACAGGTCCTAAGGTTAAGATTACCCCACGGAACAGCTTACGCAGTGTCCGGGGATGATTCAAATTGTGATATTTACCTGAATCCCAGCTGATATATCTTGGGAAATCAGCACAGATGTCTGCAATGCGCGCTTAAATAAACACGCGCCTTGTCTTCCCGTGCCGATTTTGCAAATGTGTGCTGGGAAATCGCCCGCGGGGTTGTTGTTTCGGCAGACGCACGAGGGGCGACGCGTTCCACGCGTACGAGCTGTGATCCCTCGTACCTGGGAGCACAGCAACAGGGAGATCTGAGAACAAGGCGGTCGCCTCATCTCTCGCCTAATCTCTCCCTCTCTCTGGGAGAAGGTGAGTGAGGTCATGCCGTGATAACGACTCCTGGCGGGGTGGAGTTTGGATTAATTTCAGCTGCACATGCCGGGCACCGTTCCAACAACAGCAACCACGGGACAGCGTTACCGGTCCCAGTGGAGTTCGTGAGAACTGCCGAATTCGTTTTATAAAACTATCTATGAATATATTCATTCGTGGATCCATTTTTATAAAAAAAAAAGAGACGCTCCGTGCCTATAAACATCTGACAGCTTACCGGCCTTGGTTCAAGCGAGCCCGCATTGCCTGATGAGACGCTGAATGTCAAAGCTGGTCCAGAGTTGATGTTCAATGCTGCTGAAATCACCCAGTACTCCCCCACAAGGCCGCGTGCCTCTTCGCGTGCAGGGAGGAGGAGGCGTCATCGTCGGATTACTTACTTTGCTATTAATACTTTACAGCAGAAGCATGTTAATCATCTTTGCGGAATTACAGCGCCTATTGAGTCGACATTTCATTATGGGTATGCCGCAGGAGAGAAGCCTTTATGAAAAAAAGCTAAAATTCTGCGTAATTTGGTAGGTTAATGTAATGATGCTCTCTCTGCGCAAATCAGGCGTGAACCCCAAATAAAACAAATGACAGATCATCGTCGCCCCCGTGGTGTGTCCGTGGCGTGAATGAGAAACCGGCCAACACTTCCTCCTGCTCGGCTACGCCCATTGCCTCGTTACAAATGCAGAGCTCCCCCGTGTAGGCTACACGGAGCGTTGGGGCAAGTGCTGCTAGCGAGCACCCATGAAGGCTGGCACGGCGCGCGAGGTGGTGCCACACGCGTGTAAACACACACGTGTGCCGTGCCACACGCGTGCAAACACACACGTGTGCCGTGCCACACGCGTGTGAACACACACGTGTGCCGTGCCACACGCGTGTGAACACACACGTGTACCGTGCCACACGCGTGTGAACACACACGTGTACCGTGCCACACGCGTGTGAACACACACGTGTGCCGTGCCACACGCGTGTGGTGTCTCACGCGGCACACGCTCATGGCGCATGCCGCGTGGTGGCGGCCGTTCTCTGCTGAACCTGAACCAGAGGAAGCAGCAGTGATGCCTCATCCGATCAAATAGCTCCATACGTCACTTGGCCCGGGTCTATTAACACTGTGCAGCGTCCTGTAATACAGTTCAACAGAACACCGGCAGATCTCGATTCATATCAATTCCTGCCACGTGGACACAGATGCCAATTCCCAACCCTGGGTCTCACGTTGCCACTATCGTGGCAGCCCAGTTGTTGGGTTTCATACCCCGATGTCAATGCAAACGAACACCCTGGGAGCGTGCCATCCTCCTCCGGCACGCCCAGCCTCGCCGTGCTTGACTAGTCCTCCTCACATCCCGCAGGAGACACAAACCAGATGGTTATCAGCGTCCCCGCACCTGACAATCCTGGCGCTGTCCTCGTCATTAGTTCTTTTCTGCTTGTAAAAGTGCCTGCCCAAGCTGAATAAATGAAGTCGTCAAGCTTTAGGAAACATAAAGCCCAACAGACGTAAAACATTATTAACGAAAACAAAACGAAGCCCCTACAGACAACACGGCACCATCTGTGCTCCGCGGTGGGATGCGACGCCGATGGATGACTCTCTGCTTGTGCACGAGCAGCACTTGTTCGGTTTATTCGAACCCATGTGCTGAGCACAGACCCAAAGGCCGAACAAGTGAAGTGGCCAGCAACAGACAGTACTATCAAGGTTGTCATAGAACAGATTCAACACGCGTCTTGATTGAGCAAAGTTGTTATGAAAGCTTTGAAATAAATAAGATGGCAGTGCATATCAAATTGTAGCAGTGCCAGGGAAGGAAAAATAAGTGATGTGACCTGCAGTGTGAGAAGTGAGTGGATGAGTGTGCGAGTTGTGGGATAGATGAGTGGGTGAGTGAGTGGATGAGTGGGTGAGTTGGAGGATGGATGAATGAGTGAGTGGATGAGTGGGTGAGTGAGTGGATGAGTGTGTGAGTTGGGAATGGATGAGTGGGTGAGTGAGTGGATGAGTGGGTGAGTGAGTGGATGAGTGTGTGAGTTGGGAATGGATGAGTGGGTGAGTGAGTGGATGAGTGGGTGAGTGAGTGGATGAGTGTGTGAGTGGATGAGTGGGTGAGTGAGTGGATGAGTGTGTGTGAGTTGGGGATGGATGAGTGGGTGAGTGAGTGGATGAGTGGGTGAGTGAGTGGATGAGTGTGTGAGTTGGGAATGGATGAGTGGGTGAGTGAGTGGATGAGTGGGTGAGTTGGAGGATGGATGAGTGAGCGAGTGGATGAGTGGGTGAGTGAGTGGATGAGTGGGTGAGTTGGGTGAGTGAATGAGTGAGTGGATGAGTGGATGAGTGAGTGTATAAGTGGGTGAATTAGTTGCTGTGCCCTGCAGTATCTTGTAGACCGGGTCGTCAACACGGCTGG
Source organism: Lethenteron reissneri (assembly GCF_015708825.2). NCBI lineage: Eukaryota > Metazoa > Chordata > Hyperoartia > Petromyzontiformes > Petromyzontidae > Lethenteron > Lethenteron reissneri. The sequence continues at coordinate 13,053,040 of NC_083818.1, read as the reverse complement.
ATGAATAAACGAGTGTAGTCCAGGGAACAGTGACCATGGTAGTGGCATTGTGAGAGTGATATGGGGGTGAATGGCCATCAGTGAGTGAGCGAGTGGCTGCAGTGAGTGAGTCAGTTCTGAATCCTCGCTCACTCAGTGCCGTGAGATAGGAACCGGGTCTTCCAGCCCAAATCTAGCAACAGCATTCCACCTGTGTCAGACGGTGTGATATGTAAAGCAGTCGTGGTAATTGTTCAAAGTTAAAAAAGGCTATGGCACGGAAAAGAAAATCAAGGTTCCACGATGCCTCATTTACTTCAGGGGAATGTCACCGTTCCTACCGCTTGGTTTATTTAAAGCTGAACCCCCCCCCCCCCGGCACAGAAAGTGTGTTTGCGGTCTCGGCAGCGCACATTATGAATGCATCTTGTGGCAGATTAACATGGGGAAGTTGCTGAAGCTGTATGTGGAATGCTAACGTGCTGTGCGTGCCGTTACAAGCACGAGAAGAGGTGATCGCTCGGAACCCAGAGGAGTTCATTAACGACTCAAGGGACGCTCTGCAGGGGAATCGCGAGTCGGCAGTGCGGCAAAGCAGCCCCAGACGCGTCACTGCGTGCCCTGTGTGTGGGACAGACACCCGCGTTAATGGGATGTTCCATACCAAGGGATAATCCTGGTGAAAAATATTAATACATACAATATGTGCTGGCATATGATGGTCACAGCTGTTTGCCCATCCTAAAGGACACTTTATGACCGCAATGAGCACGTGCATGGGATTTCGTGATGAGAGATTTCTACCAGGATGAATTATTGTTTATATAAATGCAGTTGAGATCATCCAAACTCGTGTTGCTTCTGGCCAGCGTTGTCTCAATTGCAGAGCGAGCGAAGCGGCTCGCAATCGCAAGGCTGTGAGCTCAAATCCGGGTTGGGGGTCATTCCACCCATCATCCCTCTGGTGCTGATAAAATTAGGTAATACTATGTGATTGTCCTATGCGTAGACTCACCCTGCCATAGTAATGAAGAATTTCCATCACTTGCAGCAGATGAGGCGGCAGATGAGTACCGCCTCAATGCTCATTTAAGTGGGAATTCGTTTTAAGTCATTAAAATAATGGAGGTGAAATAATAATTTACATTTATTTCTAAGGCGCCTTCAACTAATGTCTCAAGGCGCCTATCAGCAGAAACATATATCGAGCTAAGTGTGTGGCATTAAGAAGACAACGCAGTGGCTGAGGAGAAGAGTAAGGAGGTGGGGAGTGGGCTAGGAGAGAGCGTGGGGTGAGAGGGTGAGAGCGTGGGGTGAGAGCGTGGAGTGAGAGGGTGAGAGAGTGTGAGGTGAGAGGGTGAGAGCGTGGGGTGAGAGCGTGGGGTGAGAGCGTGGAGTGAGAGGGTGAGAGAGCGTGAGGTGAGAGGGTGGGATGAGAGCGTGGGGTGAGAGGGAGAGAGCGTGGGGTGAGAGCGTGGGGTGAGAGGGTGAGAGGGAGAGAGCGTGGGGTGAGAGGGTGAGGGCGTGAGGTGAGAGGGAGAGAGCGTGGGGAGAGAGCGTGGGGTGAGAGGGTGAGAGAGCGTGAGGTGAGAGGGTGAGAGTGTGGGGGGAGAGGGTGAGAGGGTGGGGTGAGAGGGTGAGAGAGCGTGGGGTGAGAGGGTGAGAGCGTGGAGTGAGAAGGTGAGAGTGTGGGGTGAGAGGGTGAGAGAGCGTGAGGTGAGAGGGAGAGAGTGTGGGGTGAGAGGGTGAGAGAGCGTGGGGTGAGAGGGTGAGAGAGCGTGAGGTGAGAGGGTGAGAGTGTGGGGTGAGAGGGTGAGAGAGCGTGAGGTGAGAGGGAGAGAGAGCGTGGGGTGAGAGGGTGAGAGTTTGGGGTGAGAGCGTGGGGTGAGAGGGTGAGAGGGCGTGGGGTGAGAGGGTGAGAGTGTGGGGTGAGAGGGAGAGAGTGTGGGGTGAGAGGGAGAGAGTGTGGGGTGAGAGCGTGGGGTGAGAGGGTGAGAGTGTGGGGTGAGAGAGTGAGAGTGTGGGGTGAGAGGGTGAGAGCGTGGGGTGAGAGGGTGAGAGGGCGTGGGGTGAGAGCGTGGGGTGAGAGGGTGAGAGGGCGTGGGGTGATAGGGTGAGAGTGTGGGGTGAGAGGGAGAGAGTGTGGGGTGAGAGGGGGAGAGTGTGAGGTGAGAGCGTGGGGTGAGAGGGTGAGAGTGTGGGGTGAGAGGGTGAGAGCGTGGGGTGAGAGGGAGAGAGCGTGGGGTGAGAGGGAGAGAGCGTGGGGTGAGAGGGTGAGAGTGTGGAGTGAGAGGGTGAGAGTGTGGGGTGAGAGGGTGAGAGCGTGGGGTGAGAGGGAGAGAGCGTGGGGTGAGAGGGTGAGAGTGTGGAGTGAGAGGGTGAGAGTGTGGGGTGAGAGGGTGAGAGCGTGGGGTGAGAGGGAGAGAGCGTGGGGTGAGAGGGTGAGAGCGTGGGGTGAGAGCGTGGGGTGAGAGGGAGAGAGTGTGGGGTGAGAGGGTGAGAGTGTGGAGTGAGAGGGTGAGAGTGTGGGGTGAGAGGGTGAGAGTGTGGGGTGAGAGGGAGAGGGCGTGGGGTGAGAGGGAGAGAGCGTGGGGTAAGAGCGTGGGGTGAGAGGGAGAGAGTGTGGGGTGAGAGGGTGAGAGTGTGGGGTGAGAGGGTGAGAGTGTGGGGTGAGAGGGAGAGAGCGTGGGGTGAGAGGGTGAGAGCGTGGGGTGAGAGGGAGAGAGTGTGGGGTGAGAGGGTGAGAGCGTGGGGTGAGAGCGTGGGGTGAGAGGGAGAGAGTGTGGGGTGAGAGTGTGAGAGCGTGGGGTGAGAGGGTGAGAGCGTGGGGTGAGAGGGAGAGAGTGTGGGGTGAGAGGGTGAGAGCGTGGGGTGAGAGGGAGAGAGTGTGGGGTGAGAGGGTGAGAGCGTGGGGTGAGTGCGTGGGGTGAGAGGGAGAGAGGTGACGTTGTTGTGGTTCGTGACGTCCCAGTTCAGCGCTAACATTTCACTGGCGCTGCACATCAATATTCAAGTTGTTCACGTTATATTCGTATTGGTTTTAAATATGTACAGAATTAACATGTTTAAACATGTAATGCAATTACCAATATAAATTTCATTGTTAATCTCTGATTAGATGTTGATTCTGCTCGCCGTATGGCGCGTGTCCGGCTTAATTGCCTCTAATTGATGTAAATGGCTTAATGCACTTCAACGGTGGCCTACACAGAGGGCCGAGCGCGTGGCAGTTTCGCGCGCATTGATTTGTGCGCGTGCATTCACGTTTCTTTATCGTCTCGCAAAACAAATCTCTGCTCCAATGGAGCTTCCCCTCCTCCTCTCAGAGGGCGAGTGCCCCGCGCACAGACAGGACGCCAGCCCTGAGAGCCACGCCACCGCTTCCATGGATCCTTCTCGTGTTTATGGTCGTATGCCCGCAGGTCATATCACTTCGCTACAATACTTGCACAATCACCCCTCTTCTCGAACGCTCACACCTATTGCAATTAACAAGGGAAGAGCGGCAGTATTGTAGAAGCAGCAGCACTCTGCCACCACTGATTTCCCTATAATCGTTCCCATTTTCATCCAAAGTGCCTCTGGCTGAAAGGGCCATCCTTACCAGCAGTGCATAATTACTGACACTGCATCAAGCGGAGATGCTACATTAACCGAACATTAACATTGAGTTCTAACACATTAATGAGTGGCATTTACCACGCTTTTAACGCCGATGCCTGCGTACCACAATTCCAGCGTAATTATGCTCAAGTGCAGTCGCCAAAATGAGGTTAAAATAAAAGTTTTTGTAATTTCCTAAAGTGTGGATATAATTGTTCGTTTACTTTCAGACCTATTACTGACGCGAGAAAAAACACAACTTGCTGGCCTGTTGCCACATTTAATTGTTGCTCTCTTCTGCAATTATTTAATTATACGTTTAAATCCCTTAAATCAAGAGGAAAGTACAGAGATGAAACACTCCTCTGTACGCTGAACTGGGACGTTTTTATTTGGAGGTCACTCATTTAGGGTTCCCCTTGTGCCCCCCCCCCCCTGATCAGAGCAGAGGCAGGAGACGCGGCGGCCCACGGTGACGGCTCCTTGCTCGCCCCCCCCCCCCCCCCACATTCTCCTCATCAGCCCCCCACCTCAGACTCTTAAGGCCCGTCGTATGCACGTTAGACGTCTTTCGCACCGTACGTAGCCAACCGTGCTAATCGGATGTCCCGTCCGGCTTAGCCACCTCCCCTGGAACGATTTTAGAATAGGTGGTGAACAAGGATGTTACATAATATAGGAGGCAAACAAGACAAAGAAATTCATAATATCGGTTTTTTGGGGTTAGATCAAGTAAATATAAATGTGTCGTTAAAGCCGCCACCACCCGACACAGCCAACTCGTCAGGGTTGTCACGTAAACAGAACGTGCCAATTCGTCACTAGTACAGCACTAGTGTGTAGTGTATAGTGTAGTGTATAGTAGTGTATAGTGTAGTGTATAGTAGTGTATAGTGTAGTGTATAGTAGTGTATAGTGTAGTGTATAGTGTAGTGTATAGTGTAGTGTACTAGTACAGCACGAACCGGTGTGTTGCAGAGACAATCCACAACATTTACAATCTGAGTACTTTTTGCGCTCCCACACCGGTGTGTAACGAACTGGCATGTTCTGTTTACGTGACAAACCTTACTAGTTGTTTTGTCGGGTGGTGGCGGGTTTAACGACACATTTATATTGACGCGATATAACCCAAAAAAACCTTTATTATGGATATTGGTCGCGAAAGCCGACGTGTTATAAAAACCCCAAAGACACGCATACAAACACAACGGCGGCCATGTTTGAGCGACAGCACGCATCTTCGAGTAGAATGTGACCGCTCACTCTGTAATGGCCGAGGGTCAACAGCGTCAGGGTCAATCGAAGCGGTTCTCACAGAGTGCATGGAGGAGCTCTGCCGGACCTCCCCACACCCGCTGCGCGCATCGCGACCCCGAGGCCGGGGGCGTCTCCACGCTCTCGGATTCAGGGGGCGGAGGGGGTGGAGGAGGGGGGGGGGCGTTCAGTCTCGGCGCGGAGCACTTGTGAAAGGAGGCAGTCTCATTTGAGAAGACAGTCTAAATTACATTCCCCCAACACATCACCGCAGCGTCCCGCGCCTCCTGGCGCCATCGCGTCGAAGAATCTCGCTGTGGCCTTGCAATCCCTGCAGCCCTGCCCTCGGGACCTGCGAGTCCGTGTTGGTTTATCACGGATGCGCATTCCTTACCCCTCGTCTGCCGAGTGTTCATAAGCAGGGAAATTGCAAATCGCGGTGCGCCGGTGCTGCCTTGCGTCACTGTCGGTGCCGTCCCCTGAGAGTCGGGGCCGGTTGTGTGAGCGGCCGTGGCAATGAGGAGCTCGGCAGAGACGCGAGCCCGTGTCATGGGCAGAGACGCGAGCCCGTGTCATGGGCAGCGGAGCTGAACGTCAAGGCCGCACTGCAGGCGGTGTGAAGGTTTGAGCGGCGCTTTAAATGCCCTCTCGTGTCAGCGTCTAAGTGTCATGTTCGCCTAATAATCTCTCACACAAGAGACAACTGGCCAAGATACATTTCAAAACTGGCCTCAATCTTTGGACATTCACAAGTATTGCAAACGCGATATTCTGTCTCAAGGGATATTCCAGGTTAACTATCTCAATACCAGTTTTTTTTTTATCTCACGTAAATAAAAAACTGGATCATAAAATCCATCTCGTGGAAATGTGCCATTCATCACTTTCTGCGTGAAGCTTTATTCTCGTGTTTGCGGGATGTTGATTTGGAACATTCGCTCAGACACTCAGCTGCTTCAACACGTCGTGCTATGAAGAAGGCCATTGCCTGCAACGTTGCCTCCTGTTTACTTCTCTTTGTAAGGCCACTTTGTTGTTATTGACGAATGTGAGTGTTTGTGTTATTTGTGCTTGTGCACCACTGCTAACGTAGCATCTCCAAAGGTTATGGGAAGCAGTACCGATGAGCACGCGGTTTAAAAACTCGTTAGTGATGCGAATCTGAACCCCCAAGACGAACAAGACCGAGGCTGCCACCCTGTGAAGTATCGACCTATTCTCTCTCTTTCTAAATCTCTGCTGTACGGACCCGGCACTTAAACTTCACGGTGCTACGAAGTGCGTGACCACCCCAAACAGACTCTCTCTCTCTCAGTCACACACAGAGCTGCTTCGACACAGAACAATCTCCCAGACACTCAACGGTACTGCCAGTCGCAAATTATTTTAATTTCCATCTTTATTTAAAACTAACTCGCACAACTCTTACAGAAACTCGAGTGCATCATTCTACACCAGGGGTCGGCAACCAAAATAACAAGAAGAGCCATTTCTTTCCAATTCGGTACAAAATTCAGTATTTCAAGAGCCGCAATGCATCTGAGTACATACTGTACATACGTACATATCGTCAAGAAGCAGCCTGTAAAGAGCCGCATGCGGCTCCGGAGCCGTAGGTTGCCGACCCCTGTTCTACACGAGCCGGCGGTGTGCTCCATCAAATTATGTATGTGAACATATTTATATAATTCTTTTTAGAAGATAATCATCGTATAAATGCAAACTGTTTAAGTTATAGATGTTTGATATGTGTGCATCAATCGAGACCCTGTACATTCGTGTAAGCGAGATGCTCCACATTAAAGAGATTGTCGAGATGAAATATAAGAAACATTAGAGCTCTTCACGAGCAGCAGCAGGGAGATGTCCCGGTGACCTGCTCTGACCCAACCGCGGCTGCCAGCACGGAGCGCTGCACCTGTACGTGCGAGCTCCACGTACTCCCCTACACAGGTGTGCACAGGTACAGGTGTGTACAGGTGTGTACAGGTGTGCACAGGTGCAGGTGTGTACAGGTGTGCACAGGTGCAGGTGTGTACAGGTGTGCGGGTACAGGTGTGTACAGGTGTGCGGGTACAGGTGTGCACAGGCACAAGGTCAGCGCCACGAGACGGCCGGCAGCAGCCTTGCAACAACACCCAGACCTCCTGTGACGTTCTGCGAACGTCGCGTGTGGCGAAGAGCGAGTTAACCGCCCGCGTCGAGCCGGACCAATCCTGCGGCGCGTGCCTCCGTCTCTGCTGATTTCTGAAAGGCCAGGCAATTTTTCATCCGCTGCCTAGGCTGTAATTAGGACACAGATTAATTCCTGTTGCCCGCATTTGGCAAGAAATTATGGAAGCCGTAGCAGCTGCTACTGTAGTGGGAATTTAAGTCTGAATTAAATGTTTTCTAAAAAGGGGGTCACCTATCTTAGACAATGGAAAGAAACGAAAGTGCCCCGGACTAATGGCTGCTCCCTGACAGTCGGCTCGATACGTTAAGACTCGACACTGGGGCCCAGCCACCGGGAGCGCTGTACAAGCCATCGCTCGATACGAAGCGTGTCCGAAGAGAGAAAACACACGAAACCTTGCTGAGCACAGGACCGAAGCGCCAAGCGGTCAGCAGCAAACAGCACGATCAGATAGTTGTTCGTGAGAAGTTCACGCATTTGTTCAATTCTATTTTATTTGCGAGCGTGGCGATGTGTTCAGGAGCTACATGCTGATGTCTGCTGCTGGTCACAACGAGAGGGCTTCAGCGCAGAGCCCACTGGTTTGCGATATCGTCCATCATTTGTGTTGCAAGGTCACAATCGCACTAGTGTGGCTTATCTTTCATTCTCCATTCATGAAGACGCGTGCATCGACTTGTTGGTGATCTGGTGCGGTTGGTGGTTCCGCCAGTGCCTTCGAGGAGGAACGTCAAATCTAGGAAGGTGTGAGGTTTGGGTCTCAAATGAGATGTTTATTCTGGACGCCCGCATCGTCCCACTGTTTGTCAGCGCTCTCCCGGTCCTGGACGTCCACCGGGTTCCAAAAGCCAAATAGAAGAGACGTTGGGGAGAAGATCAAAGTGAAAATGTTTCTTGAGAAAAGTTTTCAGAAGGACTTTGGGAAAACCAAAACTGGGAGGGATTTCCAAAAGTGGGGAAGTGCGAGGAAAGACACAGAACGCGAAGCGTTGTGAGCTACAATTCGGTGAGTGGGTGGGTGAGTGAATAGATGGATGAGTGAGTGAGTGATTGAGTAATTGTGACCTGCAGTGTGGTGGTTGAACAAAGTGGGTGATATGAAACAGTCTTGTGCATCGATCCCTCAACATGGGTGCAGTAATCAACAAGTTAAGTTTTACAGGAACAGTAATCATGGTAGTAGCGAGCGACGAGTGACAAGTATGCAACGGACCGCCCGAGAGCGAGTGGCCGGAGTGAATCAGTGAGTGCTGGATCATCAATCACCCTGACGGCTTTACGTCTGCAGCCCTTGCAGCTACGGCCCCTGCCAACCCAAGGTTACTCATTTATGATGTGGCAGTCCTGAACTGGGCACTTCTGCATCGCCTCTGCAGGAGGCAGGCTGGTGTGGGGGAGTCTGTGTGCGCGTGCGCACGGCTAAGGCCAGTCGCTGTAAACACGACAGCCAATTGAAGCGGTACTTTTCCCAAGCAAGAATTGGGAAAAAAGACATCGTGAACACAATGCCACTGCAATGCCTAACAATAGCTTTCGCTTTTCATCGGGGAGTGAAGATGAATACCACAGTCATTGCACAGCAGCAGGGCAGAAATGATGGCACTTCTCAGCGCTCGAGAATGAAAGTAAAACCCTGGCCACGGCAGCAGCAGCAGCAGGAGAGAGCCACGCACGCACGGATGGACGAGAGAGAGGGAGGGAGAGGTCAGCTCGACGGTGCTGTGGCCCGGCGGAAGCGCATTCGCTGCTTTGCTGCAGATGTCCATGGTTCAGCCCCGGCAGGCCGCCCTGCTTAATGCTGCGGTGCGCACGCTCGTCCACCGAGTCAGTGGAGGTTGAAAACCCCGCGACGTCGTGCAAAGCAGAGTAGGCCGTTGTGTGCCGCTGTCACGGTTCATATTGAGAAACAAATGTTAATTGCGAAACACATTAGCAACTATCGCCCCCTTGAGACACGAGGAATAAGCGAATGGAATGATAATGAAAATCAAGTCACGTACCAAAACATATTTGTTCACAAAAATAAGTAATGACAATCCCTTCAGAATGGAACATCTCGTTAGCTAAAAACTGCGAAGCACAATTAAAGATAAACCATTGGCAGAGGCTTTGGTAACGAACGATGGAGGGCCCTCCCAGGATAGGGCGTAAAATGTAACGATGAGAAGTCCATCATCACTCACACAAGGTGCCCCGCGGTGCTGGACGTGAGGCCAATTAGTGGTGACTTAGGATTCACTTTAATTTGAAATTGCCCACAGAAGGAGAGGAATTGATACTCCACCAGACCTCGTTGCACGCTTCTGTGGGTCACGGGGGGAGGTGAGTCACGTGGGGAGGTGGGTCACGTGGGGAGGTGGATCACGTGGGGAGGTGAGTCACGTGGGGAGGTGGGTCACGTGGGGAGGTGGGTCACGGGGGTTGGTGGGTCACGTGGGGAGGTGGGTCACGTGGGGAGGTGGGTCACGGGGGTTGGTGGGTCACGGGGGTTGGTGGGTCACGTGGGGAGGTGGGTCACGGGGGGAGGTGGGTCACGGGGGGAGGTGGGTCACGTGGGGAGGTGGGTCACGTGGGGAGGTGGGTCACGTGGGGAGGTGGGTCACGTGGGGAGGTGGGTCACGGGGGGAGGTGGGTCACGGGGGGAGGTGGGTCACGGGGGGAGGTGGGTCACGTGGGGAGGTGGGTCACGTGGGGAGGTGGGTCACGTGGGGAGGTGGGTCACGTGGGGAGGTGGGTCACGTGGGGAGGTGGGTCACGTGGGGAGGTGGGTCACGGGGGGAGGTGGGTCACGGGGGTTGGTGGGTCACGGGGGTTGGTGGGTCACGGGGGGAGGTGGGTCACGGGGGGAGGTGGGTCACGTGGGGAGGTGGGTCACGGGGGTTGGTGGGTCACGGGGGTTGGTGGGTCACGGGGGGAGGTGGGTCACGGGGGGAGGTGGGTCACGTGGGGAGGTGGGTCACGGAACACCGCGCTGTTAGATAACAACAACAACATTGACGATGATGATGATGTCACACCTCTGGGGAAATGATGGACAGCGACGAGAGCGTCAGAGCGAGCGGCTCGCCACCGCGCGGAGGGCGCGGGGCTCCCAGGATTGATGGTACGGGAATGGGAGCCACAGGGCGGAGCTACAAAGCGAATTCTCTCCAACGGACGTCTGGGCAGCTGCGTTGTGGACTTGAAGGGTCAGACGCAATCACAAAAGGGGCAGTCTGACACTTTTGACAGCGTGTGTTTCAAATTCCACTGCGGCAAAAATGTGAAATAATATCATGGCTGGATCGGAAGATCCATTCATAGAACGGCACTCCACGCGCCTCGCTCCAGATTGTTTATGCGGTCGCGTGGTGGGGGGGGGGGGGGGGGGCTGCCACCTTTCCCCAGACCTACACTAACGTCTCTTAGTCAGGCCAGGTCTGTGATAAGAACTGCGCAGTAAAATGTGGTGAAGTTCAACGCAATGCCTGTACCGGCTCTCAGTGCAAAGCAATCCCTGCCACCCGAACACAGATGCCATTTCCCGGACGAACGGGTCACAACAATTGTGTTCTCAACTATAGTTGTCACCTGCGACATCCCTAGTTGAACGCAACATTGTTGTAATGAAGCCACGTACTGGGATTTGCATATGCGATGGCATCCAACGAAAGTAAGCCATGTACACACAGTTCCCAGAACGTTTGTTGAACTCTGATTTGCAAGAATAAATGTTAAAGAATACCGCAGTGCAACTTACGGTGACTCTGGCGTCGTTCTCAATATAATTGGCACCTTACTGTAAATATAAAACACTATTTTTTTTATATGTATTTATATACTGTACATTTCATCGGCCAGCCACGCGGCCTTCTGGGATGCGTCATTTCAGCAGTCCTAGTTCAACCCGAGAACATTCTGCACCGGTTTCAACATTCGTCTCATCAGTCGTCAAGCTTGCTCGAACCAATGCCGGTGATACGCCAAGTGTGTGCATGCGAGAGCCCACTCGGTCTGAAGGGTCCCTACACGCGGCAGTGCTGCCTTAGTGTCAGTGGCGCAGTGGCATCGCGTCCCTGCAGCCCCCACGCATTACACGTAGACCCCACGCATTACACGCAGCCCCACGCATTACACGCAGCGCCATCGCACGAGCAGAGATGTACAATTTGCTGCTGCCCTTTTGCACTAATAATTGTATTCATAAGGGTAAGTGATTGATGCAGTGTTCCCCTGCTTAATCGGTCTCCCTATTAGCTAATGCGTCTTCTCGTGATGACAGACAACACGTGGAGAGCGGCCTGATCGTCATCGGCCGTGCCCTGGGACGTGCGCGGGTGTGGGGAGTGAGAGGTGGTCCGGAGCGGGAGGACTGGGGGGGGGGGGTAGACCCTGGAACTGAGCTCGTCAGGGGCTGTGTCAGCCGTTCGCGGAGCGAGGAGTCGCTGTCAGACACGCGGCAGAGGTCGCAGCCCTTGCACTCAGCCACGTTCTGCCACTACGAGCTGCCTCCACAATACTTCTGATCGCCATGCCAGTTCCAAAGACCACTATGATTACGTGCCAGTGTTTATCTTTCACCCTGGGGAAGAGATTCACTGGCTTTAGATCCTCGCTCTGTTTCCCAGCGCAGCAACACAGATGGATCACAAAACTAGACGAAAGGGAATCACTCCTTTTTAGTTGCAGTGGGTGCAAAGGTGTACAGCCTAGGGCTGCCACCTTTCCCACTGTGAGCCAACCTCAGACGCATATCTTAGTCAGCCTCGGTTTATAAAAAGTGTGCAGAAAACTTAAATAACTGAGTGGGGCTTGAGCGGGATACGGCACGGTTCGAAGGGTGGTGACCGATGGTCAAGACTGCTAACGGAGTGGCAGCAAAGGCTGTCTTTGTTTAACCAGAAAGAGCTCGCTTAGCTCCCTTTCTGAAGCGACCTGACCACAAATGACAGCTCAATCAAGTGGCTTGTTTAGAGCAGACACACATATCACGGGGAGTGAGGCGTGCAAAGTCTAAATATCCAGGTGTCAGCGTCGGAATCGAACCCACGAACCCACGACCTCCTGTAGAGCAGGCTAGGTAGTTCACATCTCCGTAGTCGACCGGCAGGTCGCGTGAGATGGGGTAAAATGTTGCGACGCAAAACCACGTTCAAGTTCAACATTCGACTGGAAACCGGTTTGGAATCGGTTACCGTGCAGCTACCCCTGGCAGGATGCCGCCTTCTCCCTTAGCCGTGTCGCAGTGGGGCAGAGAAGGGTCGTCGCGCCTCTGGTCGCTGTCGCGTTAAAATACGGCGCTAATCATGAGCAACTTAAAATGTGTATTCTGAGCATTGTGAATCAACGTAATTAAAAATGCCTAATGCTTTATAATAACCATAAAAGCAGACGGTAAAGAAACGGTTATTAGTTTAAAAAGTTATGGCATGCAATTACATGGAGTTTGGCTTGGGCGAGTTAATCACAATGCCGTGGGTTTAATGAATTGTGGTGTAGTGGTGGTGGCCGGACGTGCAGAGGGCCCGCGTTGCGGTGTTTACCGGCAACGGTGGCGAGGCGAAGATCGCGCGACCCGAACTGAAGATGCGAGAGGCAGCTGCTGAAGCAAAGCTGCTTCATCGGAGTTACAGCACGGGATGGACACGATTATTAATTAAAATGTCGAACCTGAATCATCATCTCTTGAGACATCTCGTCTGCACGGGCGTCCAGCGGACACGTGAAGACACGTGCACTGACCAACAGCCCCCGTGTTGTCGCCTTGACACACTGTGGGAGCAAGTGTTGTCGGCGAGCACTTGCGAAGGCCAGAATGGCACACAAGCGGATGGCCAAGCACCACGCCCGGCCGCCTTTGTCTCCCTAGTGGCAATGATTATGCACCACACCAAGTACTCGTTTGAGTCCGAGTCAACCTAGGAGAGACCCAGCAGCGGTTCACAATCGTCAGTGTTGGCCCTGAGCGGGAATCGAACCCGGGATGGTTCGTAGCGCGCTAACCATCGCACTACACACCCCTCCTCCCCCAACACACACACACAGAGCAAACACGCAACGACACGCGTACACACGTTTAAAACCAGACGCCCCCACGATGCATGTGCACACGGATTATCTCCCGCAGTCACGCGAGTGACTAACGACACAGATGATTTCGTGGAGCACAACGCCGCCGGTCCGTGTGGAATGCACTCGAGCCGTGCCGCCTGCGGGAGCGAGCTGTAGTGAGAACGCGATGTCGACGAGTCGAGGAGACCGGTGGCATCACACGTTCGTGGTGTGGGGGAGACCGCTCCATGCCGCAGCGGCTCCGTCTGGGCGAGAGGGCCGCCTGGTGCCACTCTCGCCACGGCGACACTTGCGTGTGATTCAGGGACAGAAGCGCCGAGCTGTTGTTGGAGTACTATGATAGTTCTTGACTTAAGGGCGCCACGGTGGCTAGGAGATGTTAACTACCTTGCCTGATATACAGGAGGTCGTGGGTTCGATCATGACCTGACGCCTGCTGCTGCTGTATATTCGAGGTTTGCGTGTCTCTCCCCGTGGTCGCGTGGATTCTTCTCCGGGCCCTCCGGGTTTTCCCTCCACATCTAGAAACGTGGATTTAGAGTATTTGGCTACAAATACATTTCCGCATGATAAGCCACTTCGTTAAGCTATCATTTATGGCCAGGTCGCTTCCGAAAAGGAGCCATATAACTGTGGGCCTTACCTGGTAAAGAAAATAACTAGGTTACATAGGTTAATAAGCGGCTGACATTTCAATGTAGATCGTGGATTCCCAGCGAGCCATTCTTGTGATGGTCCATCAGCGGCGGCGACGTTACACACACGCATCGCAGCTGCCTTGAGGCTCCTACGCTGTGTACCCATGAATCATCAGCCATGGTCAATCCGCGGCTGGATCAAGGCCTCCTCCTCACAATTAGGTTGTCTTTGATCACCGCTCACCCTCCGTCCCGACACGTCTCCATTCATTGTGTTGAGCGCTGCGTGCAGTCTTTGATCGCCGCTCACCCTCCGTCCCGACACGTTTCCACTCATTGTGTTGAGCACTGCGTGCAGTCTTTGATCACCGCTCCTCCTCCCCCCCGATACGTTTCCATTCATTGGCTACCACAGTCTGATAAGCTCTCCAACCCCCCCCCCCTCTCCACCTCCCTTCAACTTGCTTATAAGGGATTACATCTTGAATCATTGCTTCACTTGATGCAGCTAATTCGGCTGTGACGGTCCCACCTGATGACGGAGACTTGTGTTGCCTCCGAAACGTCGTGATTTTTATTTTTATTTTATTTTTATTTTGATGTTTTACTTACGTGACTTAACCGAAAAAACCTAAGAATATGAATCTTTGCAGTCACGAAAGCTTCAAATCTAGAATCCATTCATTGTGTCGAGCACTGCGTGCAGTCTTTGATCGCCGCTCCTTCTCCCTCCCGATACGTTTCCATTCATTGTGTTGAGCACTGCGTGCAGTCTTTGATCACCGCTCCTCCTCCCCCCCGATACGTTTCCATTCATTGGCTACCACAGTCTGATAAGCTCTCCAACCCCCCCCTCTCCACCTCCCTTCAACTTGCTTATAAGGGATTACATCTTGAATCATTGCTTCACTTGATGCAGCTAATTCGGCTGTGACGGTCCCACCTGATGACGGAGACTTGTGTTGCCTCCGAAACGTCGTGATTTTTATTTTTATTTTATTTTTATTTTGATGTTTTACTTACGTGACTTAACCGAAAAAACCTAAGAATATGAATCTTTGCAGTCACGAAAGCTTCAAATCTAGAATCGTTGCAAAAAATCGTTTTTGGATAAATTCGTGGAAGGTAAATGTATGTGTATCCTAAAATGGTTCCCTGTCCGTGGCTACATTGACGCGTCGTTCTATTCGTGCGAATGGCAGCAAAATGTTCAGGAGTTCGATGCCAGTGTAGAGGTCTGCTGGCCACGATGAGATGGCTTCAGGAGAGAGTTCGTGTAGTTTTGCTACATGTTCCTCCTGCATCGAAGGAACGCAGACGACAGCGGTTGACTTTGCGGTCCACAGTTTGGGTTGCATAGCCACAGGCTCACTCGGGCTTATTTTTAGTTTTCCCATTTATAAAGACGTGCACATCGGCCTGTGATGTTTTGGTGTGGTTGATGGCCCCACCACCAGTGTCTGCGAGGAATGTCAAAGCCAGGAGGTGCGATATTTGGGTCTTGAATAAGGAGATATTTATTTTGGATGTCCGCGGTGCTCCACTCTTTTCGCGATCCCAGAAGGGGGTGGCATTATAGCTGCAGGTGACGCAGTTACTGCAGAAACGATTAACGAGCAAACACACACACACGGAGTACACTGGCTAAGGAACGCACACACACACACCCACACACACCCACACGTGCGTGTCTGCGCGGCAGGGGCGTTTGTGCATTCCATTCCACTGACTGCCCATCGCTACGACTGTATCAATTATGAACGCACCATATCAACACAAAACATCTGATAAAGCATTGACTTATTCAATATTTAACGGTTTCAACTACACACGCACACTGATTAAGAGAATACATGCACGCTGCCTGTTTTTAAGTGGCAGCTGTGGATGGAACTTGTCCGAGCCCCGTCCGCTAATGAGATGGAGCGATGTAATCGATGTGCAGGTTCTAGACTGATTATTTCATCGCAAACTTGAGAGAGGCGGCGGCTTGGCTCGGGTTGTGTATTTCTACTGCAGACACGTCTGTCAGCCGAGGTCTCTCAACACCGCGCAGCATGGAGTTCAACACAGCAATGCCGGCACCACATCTCGGTTACACGTCAATGCCTGCCACATGAACACGGACGCCATAGGCTTGGGGAGACCTTTATCTGGCAGTGGAATGATACTCACTGAGGATGAATATTCGTTTTATTGTTTAACTTGGAAAGGCAGCAGCGATTTCGCAGACTCTGCGTTGCCAGGCGAGCCCTTGAAAGTAACCTTCGTTTGACAATAACCTTCATTTGTAAGCTCCGTCAGGTGCTAGAGGAATGGCTATTACCTGTCTAATGAGAGCATGAAGAGAGCGATCCGTTTGGGTTGTTGGAGAGATCATAAAGACACACCTGGCGCCAATTACACCAGAGGAACGTGGCATGGTGACATCACAGGGCAAGTTCCGAATTGCCCCCGACCAGGTGATGACACGTGCCCTTTGTCGGCGCGGCCTCGGTGTGCGCCGCGTGACCCCGTGAACCCTCCACCCCTCGCATCGGCGCGGCCACCGCCACCGCCAGCAGCTTGGCCCGCGCGGTTGAGGCGCCGCGTGCAATGGAAGTGATCCATTCGCCTTCGTGTCGAGGGCAGAGAAACGCGATTACGACGATGACCTCTCGTGGGTCACAGACGCGGGCCACACCGGGCAACTTCACCCTCATGTCCACTTGGTGTCTAAACAGTTGCCGAGCTCAGGCACAGAGGCCCAACGCGTCTGGCGGCCAGCAACGAACGGCACCGATCACAGTTAAAACAGACAAGTCATCTTTTTATAATTCAGTAACATAATTATTCTATTCTACACAATGAGACCTCCTTTACCATTTTGACTGCTTGTGTTGTGGTTATTGCAAACATGATGCCTTGTATAAAGGTGTCAGTTTTTGTACCAGTTGAAAGGGTAAAAAAACCTATCAATTATAGTCTATTTTGGATTAAAATAGCGCCATTTCCAGGGCACTTTACAGTGCAAGGCGAGAGCGGTAGACTGAGGGGCAAAAGAGGAGCGGCAGTGGGTGTGGTGGAGCGGCTGTCGGTGAGGGAGGTGACGGAATGGATGGAGGGACAAGGGCTGGTAATGGAGCTGATGTTGGGGAGAAAGAGACAATGGGAGGGAATTCCAAAGTGGAGCAATGCGAGGGAAGAAGCAGAAGGAGAAGTGTGATGACCTGCAGCGTAGTGGGTGGGTGGGTGGGTGAGAGGGGGCGTGAATGAGTGCGTGGGTGAGTGAGCGAGTGGGTTGTTGTGAACTGCAGCGTGGTGGTTGATGGAAAAACCAGTCGGAGTCTAGTAGATGGAGTGCTCAACATGGGTGGAGGAATCGATGAGCGAGTTTCACGGGAACACCGTCCACGACAGTAGCGACGAGAGAGTGATGCGGAGGCGACTGACCGCGCCGGTGAGTGAACGATAGACTGGAGCGAACGAGTGCTGGGATCATCCATCACCCCGACTGCTGCTGTACTCGGAACTCGATCCGGTGCGGCGAGGAAGGAGGTCCTCCATTACAGACATGGCGACACTGTGTGTAAGCTGTGGGATGCTGCTTGGCCTGTGCTGGGGTCTGCTGCGTCGGCAGTCACCTTCAGCTGAGGTCAGGCAATTAAAGCAGCCTCCTTGTGCCTCTGCCATTAATATTCCACGAGTGCAACCTCGGCCAGGAGCACGAGGCTTCAGTTTTATGAGCTCGGGGATCGATTTCCATGGAAATTGCTCCTCACACAGGTACGGGGGATTAATTAAACTGCACACTGATTAGCAAAATGAGTCGGCCAACATTTTCCTGTGTGCTCAAGTCAAGTGCACCCAGCACGCTTAACTGAATGATTGATCCTTTTCTGTGCAATTCAGACGAAATCTATTATGCAAATTGGGGCGGCACCGTGGACGGAAACATTTTTCTGCTCAAATTTAAATTTAATTCGGAATTTTCCCTTCGGACGCAAATGAATGTCCCACTGTCTGTCTGGTAGCCGACTCTGCAGTGAACATTCGCCAAATGGGAACAAAACATCTTTCAGAAAAAAACCGAGGTGCTAATTTTATCAGCAATCTTTGGCCAATTAAATGGAAAGCACGAATGTGCCTTTGATTCTCTCTCCCACTTCAACTCTCCCCAACCTCGAGAAGGCCACACGTCGCTTGGCATCGAGACGCTCCCGAATATTCGCCCCGTGGGTGGCAACTCGATCTCACTGTCCTGGGCACCTTCGCAATTGAGGCGTTCCTTCTGAACGCATTTTACAGATGAAATATTTTAATAAAATAACTGAAATACTAGTCTCGTGTGCACACCACATTGCTGAATCAACTTCTTATCAGATACAAATAAAGAACACCCTGTTCTCCTCTGCTACAGAATCGTCCCATGTAGTCGTGGCACACGTCCAGAACCTCTCAGTAGGTGCGTGGTTTTAGTGAAACTGTCATTCCATTGCCACAACAATATTCACCAAGCATATTCATTTATTTAGTTCCTAGAGCACGATGGAGTGAGATGGAGCACACGATCCACCACAGCATCAAGACAATCCCTGGAGCGTACCAACCTGGGACCCAGCCACCTGACTCACACCAACCAATGTCTCTGCGCGAGCACGTGGGGAGCAGAGGGGCGGCGGTTCGCGTCCTGCGCTATTCACTTGGTGACCAGAGCTAGTGCCGCTTTGTGGGGAAGTCCACAGTTGTCGCCCGATGGATAGACTCACCCCAGCCTTACAAATGCGGAATTTCCAGCACTGACTCAGGGCTGTAAGTGGGAAATGAGTACCGACTCAATGCTCGTTTGAGCAGCATGACGTCGCTTGACTTGACCTAAGCCAGCCGTGAAGGGGGAGGGTAATGGGGCAGATGTTACGAATTATGTTAATAACAATGTTACGAATGGCCAGAGATATCTTTCATGGCAAAGGCTCCGGTGTTTTGTTTTTCATCTTGACCTGTGATTACGTTCACATAATGATTAAATGTATCTCATCACAAACTGTATTTTAGTAAACAACATGGCATGTGACAATTCCAGTTATTCATGGATATGTCAAATGAAAAATGGATTTGGTATAAACACAATCTGATTCCGTCTGAAGATGCTTCCATGTAATGTTATTTGATCTAACGTAGAGACTGCTTTGCATTTCGCTGGCTCCTATGACTTGTGCAGAATAACTGAAACATTGTACCGAAAACAATCATTCACGTCGCTCTGGAGAATAACTAACAAGAAACATAAGCAGACAACGCGCCTCATTCACACCTCATAACAAATAAAGACAATTCTTGCACATTTCCATCAGCCACACGGCCTTCTGGGAATGCATAATTTCTGAAGAATAAGTTCAAAGCAAACAAGAAAACACTGGATTAGTATTGGCATTCAGTGTTGGGCTTGTTTGAGCCAATGTTGGTGGACTGCCAGATGCCTATAGGCAAGGACCCTTTCCGTTAGATGTGCATCTTAGGTCTATGCGAAACTATAGATCACACAAATAAATCATTGGTATAGTTATGGAAAATATAAATAACAAAATAAACAATCAGATAATAAGCCTCCTCCCCATATCTCCCAGAAGGATGTGGCTGACAGGATGTATAAAACATTATCGTATTTACAATGCGGAGGGCGAGAGATGGGAATGAGGTGTATTGTCCAATGTATACGTGCACCACCACCACCCATCGCCACGCGTGAGAGCCGTGGACCGCCGGTCTCTCCTTTGCTGCAAACAACGACTGTTTTAATTTCCTGGAATTGTTTGCGACAAGAGTTTGACTTTGCATCATGCAGCTGTTAAAATAAATCCACATCAACACAAATTGCTGCGCAATGCCCGCAGCGCGTGTGAACGTCACGCGAGTAGCGCGTAGCGCAAGGTGTGAGACCGCCAGGGCTCAGAGGGCCCAGCGCTGCCACGCTACGTCACGTGGCCTCACTTTCACTGCAAAATGGAGCACGGTAAAAAAATGGCCGTTACGTATAAGATTTGTAACCATTGTCCCCACCACCATCACAATCATCACTATCAAACACCACCATTCTCATTATTGTTATTTGGGTCTTTCGGGAAAGTCACGTAGATAGGTTCAAAGAAAATAACAAAAACTACGACGTTTCGATCGCAACACAAGCAGTCATCTTCAGGAAAAGGGGGTTAGCTTCTAAAAGCAAACTGTTTATAAAGGTTTGAAATGGGCGTAGCCCAAATGTCAGCAGCCAATGCTAATGTGAGTGGTGGGCAGCGACCGCGACGGTGGTGGGTTTTACAAAGGGCTGCCAGGTAAAAATTAGCATGTTAATGTAAGATCGTTGAGCGGCCTCCACGACAGGCGCGCTGAGGTGGCTATGTTAATGTGAGAGATTAGCATGTTAATGTGAGAGATCAGCATGTTAATGGGAGATCGCAGAACAGCAACCACGAGGTCGGCGCGCGAAAGTGGCTGTGTTAGTGTGATAAATTTAGCCTGTTAATGTAAAATCGAAGAGCCGAAAATAACAACTAACATCGGAAGGTGGTAGGATGGGAACATGATTGCTAAGTTTGTACCCATCTTCTCAGTTGCAATTGTGTCTATGTCTGTATATGTTGATGGCTTCATGAACGATTCTTTGTTGATAGCCAGTGAGTTTGCAAAGTACCTTCGTCTTAGAGAAATCAATTTCGTGTGAGCCCACCGCATTAAAACAATAATCAGCCAGCCACGGCCGAGGTATTGGTCCTACCGTGTGTCAGATCTGCCTTATGTTCACGAACATGGCCCGAGACATGTCGCTTAGTTCCCCAATGTAATTACTGCTGCAGACAGCTTAGTTTGTAGACGCCGGGGTATTGCATGTCAAGGATCTTATCCTTCGCAGATGGGATCAGATCAAGAATTTTATGTACTGTGTGAAATCGGACCTGGATCTTGTGTTTGCCATGATTTTAGAAATATTTTTGGTGACCCCTGCTATGTATGGCAATGTGATGGTTTTGATTGGGTCCTCAGATGGGTTTTTCCCAACGGTTGGGGTGATAGCTTAACGGATTGTGGTCTGAATATAATTTCATCTTGAGAGCTTGGTGTACGTGTTCCAGTTCACTGGCTAGGTGATAATGGTCGGAAAAACATCGAGCTCTATGGTGTAGATTTTTGATGAGGGAATTCATCTGGGCTGGATGGTGGTGGGAATCGGGTTTTAGGAAGGCATCCGTGTGGGTGGCGTTCATGTAGACAGTGTCCTATTGAGCCATCTGGTCTATTTTCGATTAAAACATCCAAGAATGGTAGCTTGCTATCCTTTTCCACCTCCATGGTGAATGTGATGGCTGGGTGTATGGATGGATGTGGTTGAGGAATTGTCCCAGAGCCGGCCGGCCATTTGGCTAAATGACGAACGTGTCATCTATGTATCTCTTCCACAAGGAAGGACGTAGAGTGGATGCCTGGATGGAATCTGCCTCAAATTGTTCCATTAAAACATTGGCTACAACTAGAGATAAGGGAGAACCCCATCGGGGTACCTTCAACTTGTTTGTAGAATGTTCCATTCCAGGTGAAGTAAGTGTTGGTGAGGCAGTGTCTCACCAGGGCTGGTACATCAGCATGCAGTCCTTGTTGGACCAAATCTTCAATGATTGCGATGGAGTCAGGCACAGGAACTTTGGTAAACAAAGAGACTACATCGAAACTAACGAGCAAATCACCTGGAGATAGTGAGATGTCCTTAATTAACGATTCCAAGTGAGCTGAGTTGAGTACAGCTGAGGTGGTCTCACCAGTGAATGGTTGTAAGGTCTCAGACACAAATCATGTCAGTTTGTAGGTGGGTGAGTCAATGGTGGAGACGATAGGACGAAGGGGTGTCCCTTCTTTATGGATTTTTGGTAAGCCATACAATCTGGGTGGTCTAGCAGCAGAGGGGTTTAAGGAAACCCGCGTGGTTGGTTCGATTAAAGATGTCGAATCGGTGATGATATCCATTGGTTTTCGTAACGAGTCTGTTGGTGGGATCTCTTCATTCTCACCATTCTCGCTTCACGCCCACCACCACTACCACCACCATCACCACCACCACCATCACTACCACACACCATCACCACCACCACCACCACCACTACCACACACCATCACCACCACCACCACCACCACACACCACCACCACCACTACCACACACCATCACCACCACCACCACCACCACACACCATCACCACCACCACCACCACCACCACACACCATCACCACCACCACCACCACACACCATCACCACCACCACCACCACCACCACCACCACCACCACCACCACCACTACCACACACCACCACCACCACCACTACCACACACCACCACCACCACCACTACCACACACCATCACCACCACCACTACCACACACCATCACCACCACCACCACCACCACTACCACACACCACCACCACCACCACTACCACACACCATCACCACCACCACTACCACACACCATCACCACCACCATCACCACCACCACCACTACCACCACTACCACACACCACCACCACCACTACCACACACCACATCACTACCACACACCATCACCACCACCACCACCACTACCACACACCATCACCACCACCATCACCACCACCACCATCACTACACACCATCACCACCACCACCACCACTACCACACACCATCACCACCACCACCACCACCACTACCACACACCATCACCACCACCACCACCACCACTACCACACACCATCACCACCACCACCACCACCACTACCACACACCATCACCACCACCACCACCACTACCACACACCACCACCACCACCACTACCACACACCACCACCACCACCCACCATCACCACCACCACCACCACACACCACCACCACCACCCACCATCACCACCACCACTACCACACACCATCACCACCACCACCACCACCACACACCACCACCACCACCGCCTATCTTTTGTCGTTCACAAATCACTCCACAAAGGGTGTTCTCCGTATGTAATGGTCACAGATATTGCGAAAAATGTAAACGAACATTATTTTCAATTCAAATATGAAATGAACAGGGTTGTCAAATAACTCATGCAAAAGATGTTTAATATCGCTGAGGATAATCTTAATAACATACAACAAAGACAGATTCCCTGTATAGCCATGCAGGCTGCTGGGGCACGTGCTGTTAGCGAGAACCTATTAAGGCCAATTCGGTACACGAGACGCCTTTGTCTACCCAGTACTGAAGCTGTATACATATCACACCATGCACTCGTGTCAGGCGAAGTCGACATCAGAGAGGTCCAGAACCGCTTCAAATATTCGGCACTGATCTTGGGCATGAGCAGCAATCAAACGCGAGTCGTCGGGTTCGTGGTGTGGTGCTCACCACTCCGCTACCACAGAGCTGACAAGCGCACACGCACACACGCACACGCACGCACGCACGCCTTTGTTAGAAGCAGCCGAGCCTCACCGAGACCAGAGTCTCTGTGTGGAAACGCAGAGCAGAGCGCTGTGCATCGGTGTTGGGTTTTGTGTTATTATGATGCACATCTACTTATATATATATATTTTTTTCTTTACAACGACTAAATACATTCGTTCAGGAGAGAACATGCTTGACAAGAAAAAACTTAAAATGGCAAGTATTTATAAACTATTCTAATTCCACGGTGTACTGTACAGAGCATGGTGGACTCGTAGACTCTGACAGAACGATGACACCCGTTTCTCTGGGAGACTCACCGTGCCCTCTGCCCTCAACAAAACAAACCCCTGCCACGAGTCAGATTGCCACTCGGCGTTTGGTGCAAGGTTCTGAAATCTCAAAACCCATTATCAGATCCCTTAGACCAGGGGTGCGAGACATCGCTCGGTAACCCGCATCACGACAGAGGCGTTTCCCGCCAGTACAAACTTCTGGCTGTCGACGAGTTCAAACCCTGGTTGCGAAGTTCACTCGGCTCATCATCGCTCCTCTGTTAATGAAATTAGTGCAATTGTTGACTTCCCTACGGACAGACTCGTCCCCACCATAGGAACGTGACATTTACACCACCGACGCAGGGCTGTAAATATACGAGCAGTGCATCAATGCTCATTCGAGCAGGAAATAACTTAATTCGTGCCGACCTGACTAGTGCAGCTAACATGCTTGCAGTGCTGGATAAAGCCACGTGCAGGCTGTGTAGAAGAGACAACGGTACGGCTCACGGGACCCTGGTTGGTTGTAGAGCGAGGTCGCCTTGCGCTCAGCCACTGTGTTAAACAACAACAACAACAACCCCCTGCGACAACGCACAAGAGCACAGTGGATAGGCCGTGCTCTGAGCCGGGCAGACTCTCCAACCCTGGCCACAGCGCAGCGCGTCGCCGGCATCTGTCGCTCGAGAAACCGGCAGGCACCAGCGCGCCGTGTCCGGCAGGGAGATGGCCAACCACCGGTTCATGGCGCTCCCGTCATTCCGCTCGTCTAGGAATTACCAATTGGAGCGATCCTTGTGGAGGTTTTTGTTCCGACTCGATGTGCACAAATAACATTGACGTCCTGTGAGCGTAAATGCTCGTGCAGCAGCAGCAGTCAATTGGCATTCATCGATTTATTCTTAAATTAAAAAAAATCACAACAATGACTGATCGGTCTTCCGTTGAGGTTTATAATAATGTGCCAAGAGCCAACGACGATTCGCTCGAGGCCAGGGGGTACACGCCGCGTGTGTTGCTGTTTCAGCAGGAGAGGGGCGGAACCAGGTGCCTCACCGTTTGCACTCGAGATCCAAACCAGCCAAATGTCTCGCTCGGCCTAGAACTATCAAAACTGTGCAGTGTAATGTCAATTTTTTTACAATACCAGCAGATCTTGGCACAAATCAATTCCCGCTACCCGCACTGTTCAGGGCAAACCCTGACACATTGCAACCCAAGGCAATAACTCAATGCAAACATCAAACTCGGAGTGTGTGGTGCAGCCTTCTCCGGTGTTTGAGGAGGAAAGACAGACAGCACCTTGCCAGAGACGCCGGGCTGACTGTGCTCGTCTGCGAAGCGACAGGGCGACTCCCGTCTCGTGATAGCAGCACTCGGGAAACGTGAATGCGTTGATATCGCCAACTCGACAGCCCAGTTCTAGATTTGAAGCTTTAGTGACTGCAATGATTCATACTCTTTGGTTTTTTCGGTAAAGTCACGTAGGTAAGACAATAAATAAAATAAAATAAATGAAAACTAAATTAAATCGACGTTTCGGAGGCAACACAAGCTTCCTTCATCAGCCCAGCATTCAGGTGTTTTGTACGTTCACGTAATTGAGCGAGCCATTTAAACACCGCAATGTTTCGCACGACTTGCTACCGGCCGGCTCGTGCTTGCGTCGCAGAACCGGCACTCGGCGTTTCAATCATCGCCCGCCGTTCTGTCGGCCTGCCACGGACGCATGGACCCGCGCAAGCAACAGCATATGGCAAACCCACCGCCGCTGCCGTGGCTTCGGGGCTTATTCGGCAATGTATGGGGATTTGTTTTCCGCTGCTAAATGAGCAAATCCATTTACAATCTGGGCTCTCCGAGAGAATTCTCCCAGGGCACGCGCGCTGCCCCGGGCGGCGGGGGGGGGGGGCTCGTCGTAACGGCCGCCAGATGGCCCGACGGCCACGTGGTTCTTACCTCGAGGACATCTCTCGCGGCATTTGTTTTGTTCATTAGAATCCACGAATGCGGAGACCGCTGGGAAGAAAGCGCGTGGCCTTTAATCCTCGCAACTCCCAGACGAGGTGAGGAGTGCAGGGAGGGGTACAGGGAGGGGAGGAGTGCATGAAGGAGTGCAGGGAGGGGGGTTCCCAGCGCAGAGCGAGCGCTCTCGTGGCCGGGACGCGGCATCCGCGCTGAAAACGACCTCGAGGCAACGCGGCGGCATCGTGGGGCAAGAGTCACGATGGAGACATTTGGCAAGACGCCTCTTTCCCGTGCATATTTTGCCTCTCCACATCAACAACTGTAATTATTTTTGTACACATTATATCAGCAAGAAGGCCTTCTGGAAGTGCAAGACTTAATTTAAAAAAAACAGTGAACAAGGCAAAGTGAGAAGTTAAGTGTTCTTAAAGAAGGAGAGTGACGAGATTAAGGCAAGTTGAGGCAATGGAGAATATTTACACTAAATGGGATGAAATGTGAAGAGCGCACGCTGGCTTCAGGCGGCTGGGAAACTCTGCAGACAGAGGCGCTCTTATCGAACACTCAGGAGGAGGTTTCTTGAATTTGCATCCAGATTTCATCGTAATTTTGCCGTGGGCCTTTCTTTTTAAAAGTCAAATCGTGCCCACCCTTGGTTGCCATAGTTTCTCCAGCCCGCTCATCCGCCGAGCTCATGTCTGCTGGTGATGTACTCTGCGCGAGGCCACTTCGTTTTCACACCGAGCACAATCAGACATTTGCATGCGTTATCTGCCCAATCCCTGCATTTCTCCTCGCGTCTCCATGTTACTCTATTTGCAGCACAGTACCCCGTGTCTTGCCATGCATGGAAAGGGGTTTTTGGTTATTTCTCGTGTGGTTTTGACCGTTTGGAACGCTGCGTTGTTGATGGCCGTGTCTAACATCCGTTCGTCACGGCTGGCAGCATGACGCGATCTCAGGCTCTCCTGTTCATGCCGAGCGATGTGTCGCTGTTCACGAGCTCAGTCTGATATCTCGTTGGTTGATGTTGCTCCAATTTCCATTTCATTTGCTCAGATTTCGTTTTGCTGCAGTCCCTCGTGCATCACTTCATTTATTTATGTAGTTGTTTATTTAGCTATTTATTTCATTTATTTATTTGACTGCGTCGCCAACACATCTGGAGGTGGGGAAGATCTGCTCAATTGCGATTGCGCCTTTGCTCCTCAAATAAAATGTTCAGAAATATCTTGTTACGTTGCTGTGTGTGGTGCCGATCCCCCACCCCTCGTGTGCGTGCCGGCCTTCATTCGGTGCTCGCTCACAGCACTCGCCCCAGAAGTCTGTGAAGGCTATGGGGGGGGGGTCCTTGTTTCGTCTCTTGTACGTCGGTGCTTTCTTCGTGAAATCTCAACGTAGCCGGACATTCTTCTGAACAGGTGAAGGTGCCTCGGACTGCGACAGCACGGAGGCCTGCGGTCACTTCCCACCGAGGGGAATGATGTCTCCTCGTGACCAGCACAGTCCACACGCAATGCGATTCGATCGGCATCAGCATTCGGCAGAATCTGACGGGGAGCTGGTATGGCTGAGAGTCGCTACGTGCCCGGTGGTAGGGGCCTGCGCAGCTCACGTGGATGCATGGACCAGTGCTGTGCGAGCCTAAACTTCTCAATGAGTCTGTGCATTCTCAAATCGGGTTTGTCTCACTATTTGAATAAAAGAATGATTGAAGCATGAGTCCATCATCGCGGTATTTAATTTCTGTGCAAACATTTAGCAAACCAAGGCCGTAGCCATGGAGTCAACATTGGGGGGGACCAAATCTTCCAGAGTGTCTGGGGGTCACAACCCAGAAAAATATCTAAATTTTAAAACTAATTTCCTGCCGAAAATATTTAAAAAGTGACTAACACATGGGATGGACTTTTTTTTTACCATTTCTTGTTTCATTGCATGTAATGGCAAATATAAGGGATTCATAAAGTACAACCATAACCACAATCATATAAACAGAAATCTATGCATTGATTTATATGAAGACAAGTCCAGGTTTTGTGGCCAAGGTTTTACTAATTGTTGTTTTTATTTACATAGCATCGCAATTATTTTTATAGCAATATATTGGGGGGGGGGGGGGGGAGGGGACATTGAGCATATTTGAATATTGTGTCCCCCCATATATAATATAATGACGGCCTTGTTGCAAACTATGGGAAATAATGTTGCTCCAACAGAGATAACGACCCCTCACAATGTGCGATTGTGCAGTGTCCCCCACTTCATAGCACAGGACAGCTTCACAATTATGCGCCGTTCCCTAGTTTAAACAAAATCACTCAGGAAAATGTGCTACGGCATAAAAATAATAATTGCTCATCCTGCAGCCAGTTCCTTCCTCGCTGTATTTGATAGAGTCAACATAAAGCGGTGAGATTTATCGAGGATCAAGCACTCTCCAATTCACTCTCCACATTTTAAAGCCACCATGAAATCCACAGCCGTGCTTTTCTTTAGCGCCGTTGCGGAGCGCAGACCCACAATGTTACGTGGCCAACAACAAACAGTGCTATCAATGTTGTATTCGAGAAGAGTTGCAAGACGTTTTTAAAAATGTGCAAAGTTATTCGTCGAGCTTGGGGAAAAAGAGACGATGGGAGGGAATTCCAAAGGCGAGCAGTGCGGGAGAAGACGCAGCGAGGTGACCTGCAGTGTGGTGAGCGGGTGGCTGAGCGAGTGTCTGGAGTAGTTGTGACCTGCAGTGTGGTGGTGGTGAACGCTGTGGATGAGAAACAAAGAGTCGGTGTCTGGTAGACCGAGACTCCTCAACATGGGCGGAGGAATCAACGAGAGTCAAGTTCACGGTAACAGTGAAGTCAGGTGAGCCAGGTACCACAAGCCCAGTAAACAGATGATGATGATCTATGTTTCTCGAGCGAGATTATTGGAGGGCCTGGATCACATTGATGGTATGAATAGATGGCTGAGAGCAGGCTGGATCGCTTGTGGAACACCAAACCCGATATAGTTTGTGTATCCTTTCGAGGGCACGTGCCACTACGCAGCCTTGGCATCACGCGCCCGCGACTCGGCTGTCAGCAACCACGGCCACCGTGCCGCACAAGGGACAGCTCAGCTGCCCAGGCACCAAATCACGTGTTACTTTACAGAGCCGAGCGCGGAAAGGAAATCATCGCCTAGTTGGACTCCGCTGGCAGCTTGTGTTGTACCGGATGCATCCGAAGTGGTCACTCCGAGTGACCGCGACATCGGTGGGCTGAGGCCTGGGCTGTGCGCGTGGTGCCACCGAGGGGTTTGTGTTTGCAGTGACAGGCCCGCGTGTGATTCAAGGATTCAAGCTGGCAGCCCAGAGCAAGGCACAGTTCGTGGGGGAACTTGTAAAAGTTGTGTCGTTTTATTCCGTGCATACCCCCATTGATATTTTCAGCCCTGGACTTAATCGGTCCTTAAATGATAACAGTTTAAATGGTCCCCGGAGTAAGCACCCCAACAGGCACTCTCATTAAGACAGAGAGATGATTCTGCACGAAACGATCTCCCACACTCGCACGTGCCACCGGTCTCAAACCATTTACATCTCCGATTTCAATGTGATGCTACGCACTCCTGCCTCCGCCTGTCCTCCAGGACTGCGTGGAGCCAAGAGCAGCGAGGTGTGGTGGATCACACGCAGATATGTTGTCAAACTCCCTTCCCATGCGCGTCGAGGTGCCATACCTTGGCTCTTCGGGAGGCAGAACAGCAAACTGACTAATCGCCATTTGTTTCCATATTTTAGGGTGATAGCGTTGTCCCCTCGTTCTTTGGCTGAAAACGTCTTAAAATAAAAACCCAATGCAGGACTCTCCTGAATAATCCTGCGACTACTGGATAAATAAGACTATAGATAGATGTATTCGATATTTTATTATTTATTAAAACTCACTCGCGCAGCTGTTACATCACGTGTGCATTATACACAAAACCCGCGGTGTGCGCCATCAAATGATTTTTGTTGATGCATTTCAATGGATGAGATATTCATTGTATACATTGACACACTATTAGATTCTTTGGGTATTTCGGTAAATTCACGTTTCGATCGCAACACAAGCGGTCGTCATCCTGTTGCGATCGAAACGTCGTATTTTTTAAATTGTTTTCTTTGAACCTATCTACGTGACTTTACCGAAAAACCCAAAGAATACGAATTCCTGCAGTCACGAAAGCTTTAAGTCAAGATTTATATACACACTGTTGAAATTTAATATGTTTATGTGTCTTAGGTCTCGTGTAGCGTTTAGCGCGCTGCGCTACGAACCTGGCCACTCGAGTTCGATTCCCACTCACGGCCGGCACCAGGCACGAATAGTTGAACCGGTCCTGGGTTTCTCCTAGGTCGATTCAGCCTTAAATGTGTGACCGATGCAGTGTGTAAGCATTAGCGCTGGGGAGACAAAGGTGGCCGAGCCTGGTGCTAACGTCCCACCCCCTCGTGTCGTGCCAGCCTTCATAGGTGCTCGCTAACAGCACTTGTCTCAAAAGTGTGTTAAGCCTATAAGGGGGATCTTTGTCTTGTGTATGTACACTCGAATGTACATTACAGTGCTTGCTGTGTTGTGTCAATCGACACCCTAAACACCCTCGGCAAATGAGATGCTCTGTCAAAGAATTTTGCAGATGAAATATTTTAATAAAAGAGTAATGCATGTTTTTGGCCGAGTGCTAAAGGGCACTTTGTGCTTATTAAAACTGTCACTCATCCCCCGCGAACGAGAGGGACACGGGGGGGGGGGCGGCAGCCCCGCCCGTTGTCGACGCACCCGCGGCACGCTGCCTCGCGCGCCCGTGGGGGGGGGGGCACACAGCGGCCGCGCGTCGTCTGCGAGGACCCTGGCTGGTCCACGCGAACCCAGCGGAGCATCTCGCCGCGTTCAGCACCGCGCGCTCGGACGCAGCGGGAGGCCACCCCGAGCGCCGCCGTCTCGCGCAGGCCGCCGCGTGGCGAAGACGCCCCGACGAGGCCCTGAGCGACGGTGCCTCTGCAGCGCCTCGCGAATCTTCCCCTCGCCCTGGGACCACTAGACACATACGCGGACAATAGCGCCTCGTTTCTCCATGTCTCTGTCCCTCAACATACACAATCACGTTATTTTATTGATACGCGTCAAATTACTTCATCTTCTTGGTTCTTTCGGTAAAGTCACGTAGAAAGGAAATAATAAAATAATACAAATACAACATTATCAAATAAAGCTTTAAATCGAAATTCAAATTACTTCAATATCGGAAAAATGGAAAACTATTTACAATATTATTTCAACTCGTGGTGAGGTGACGTAGCCAATGTTTGCGAGTTCCACACGACAGACTAAAAAGAAATGCGAATCACATTGAAGACAACAATCCCGTCACGCCGAGTTTCGCGACTGGCACGCAGGGAGGGCAGCGTGGGCCTCACCCCACGAGCCGCTGCAGATTCACGGCTACCCACACACTGCATCCCGCCACTTGCATTCTTATAAATGTAAGTCCCTGGGACGGCTTTTCACGGCAGAGAAGCAGCCGAGGCTCATGCGAGCAGTGAACGCGTGGAGCAGCACCCGTTCCATAGTCGTCGTTCTGCTTTACTCGATAGATTATAAAGTTGGTAAGTTGATGAACGATCCAGCACTCGCTAATTCACTCCAATCACTCGCTCGCCGGCGGTCAGTCGTCTCCTATCGCTACTGGCGCGTGTCCACAGTTCACGCTGTCGAGGACTGTGTCGTCTCAACCACAGCGTCAGTTTAACACGCATGCTTTCGCGACCATTAGCATCCATATTGGTCGCGCTGCAGGTGACAACAACACTCACTTACCTACGCACCCCACATCCCACAAACCCCACACCACGCACACCCCACAAACCCCACACACATCCCACACACCCCACCCCCACGCACCACGCACCCCCCACACACCACCCACGCTCTCGACACTACAGGTCACCTCACTTCTGCTTCATCCCTTGCACTGCTCCACTTTGGAATTCCCTCCCATCGTCTCTTTTCCCAACCTCTTATAATAATAATAACCCTGCTGATTTCAAGAAATATGTTGAACTTTGAAACATTTACTCGTATTATAAATGTAAAATTGCTGCTTGTTGCTGGCCGATTGAAGTTGATCCTTTGTGCCTGCGAGCAGAAGTTGTAAGGAACGAAACAAGGATGTGGACTGTGAGGGCGCCGAGCCGACTTCCTTCCAATCAAGCGCCGACAATGAGCAACGAGAAACGGTGCACAAGCAGCTAATCCGACAATAATGAGCGAGGGATTGCAAGCAGATTAATTTCAACAAGCCGCTTATGTTGAAGAACACTGTTCGTGTTAGAGGAGGGCTCGACGTCTGCATGGAGAACTGCTCTTCAGTGGAGCTGCCATAGCCGTGGTGCAACGGTCAGCGCACCGGACTTGCGGTCTAGGGGGGTCGCCGGTTCGATCCTATCTCCCGGCGCGGCAGCAGAAACAAGTTTTTTGAAGACGCGCGAGACTGCGAGATGCAATCCGCGCGCTGCCCGATGAAGAGAGCGGACGAGCCCGTTCACGAAAAAGAAGCAAATCGGACATTACCTATCGGCAGCTCCCAGTGGCAGGCAAATGCCCTCCTTGGGTCTCGTGACCTTTAAAGCCAGGGCGGCGCTGACAATTCGGCGTCTGGACTCCATATATTCCGACGGAACACCGCCTGCTTTCAGCCGAGATATTTGAATGGGGGTTTATTCATAGGTTTGGTCAGATCTGGATCTGTATTTGAAGCCGCCTTGTGCCCCGAGACGGGGGTCAGTTTTGACACAGACCGGTGGAGCGGTCGCCGTTGTACCTGTGCAAAGGACTCCTCCGCCGATGCTGTAATTGATCATAGCCCAGGAGGGTGTTTGCACATGCAGCGCAAATTAAACAAGATGGTTTAGATTGCTTTGATTTACATTTTAATGCCGTTCCAATTAGGGCGGCGTGCAAGCTGCCGAAATGAAATAAAAATACTCCGCTGCGGGAACAAAGCAAATTGTTTGGAAAGGCGCGCCACTGAATTTCCACTGCCATTGAAATGTGATAAAATATAACGACACCTCAGATGTCGCGCTCACAACACGTCCGCACACATCGTTTGGTGCGTACCCCGCTGCTCAGATGCACATGTTGGTACACGATGGGAACTGCGGCATCCAGGCGGCTGTTTTGAAAAGTCAGTGAGCAATGTGCCAGGCGAGGTGATTACTTGTGACTATCAATTATATTAATTATCATACGGTGATTGCTGTACTCCATAAAATTAAGCAACAGTAACTTTTAGCGTAGCTATATTTTTATTGGCGATGTCAGGTAATTTTATAGCGAATGAAACCCAGATACATTTTAAAGGGCCTCACAGACAGCGCGACCCAATCCCAGTCCCCGCGTGGGGCTCGCCAAAGAGGCCAGCCCCGCACGGAGGCCAGCACGACACGGTCTCACACGCGACTATCCACAGGCTCTCTCGACAGTCCCTCTTTTCACCTCCAGTGGTGATTATACGAACATTAGCCTTGTATCTTTTAATATAAAGTCTAATGATTATTTAATGCTGTGACGTTGATAAGCTACTCCCTGTGAATATTTCACTAAAAACGTTTCGTTGTGTAACGCAATAAATGAGCAGACAATTGTGGAGTTATTTATACATTTGGGAGGAAACCGGAGCAACTGGAGCACCCAGAGAAACCTCACGCGTGTGAGGGGGCAACGCTCGATCCCCCAGACGGAACAGGCGGAGAGGAGTTCACGGGAGCACTGGGACTGGGATTGAGTCGCACGCGCTGTCTGAGCGCCTTTGAAATGGAGCCATATTTGTATCATTCGCTACAAATGTATCTTACATCAGCAATACGAATTGCGTGGCAAGCCAGGCGATGGCTCCTCCTGGACGAACCACGGTGAAGGAATGCCCCACACACGGGTGGTCCACCAACCCTCGCGGCTGCCTCCAGTGTTGGATCGCAGGCCACGTGCACATCCACGCCCGCACCTGAACTCCTTCACAATCCTGGAGAGGCACAGGCCACCTCATTCCCTTGTCTGTCCCTCTAAATCAAAATCAAATCGCATTTGTTTGTATACATCTCAAAAGCCACAACGCCTTCTGGGAGTGCATCATTTCACCGGCAATGGTTTTAGAACGCAAACTCGGGACCGTCTTTGTCTTTGAGGGTCTCACCAGCAGTCGTGCTTTCTTGTTGCGACTATTGCTGCCATACTGCTGAAGTTATGCACTCCCAGAAGGACGTGCGGCTGATGGGATGTGTTCAATATACCCCTTTAATCTTAGTTTGTATGTGGCGCGACGGTTGGGTGAAGAAGGAGGCGAGGCGTCTGCTCATGTTGACGACTCGCCACCAGTCACACGGTTGTTATGACGTCAGCGCGTTCTCGCACGAATCCTCACGAGGCGCTTCTAATCGCAGAAGGCACCGTCCGATCTGTCAGGAATCGGCGCTCCGTGTAAACATCATTGCCGTGCGCGTCGGAGCCTTCACGTGCACCTCCGATTAGCACGGTTGGCTACGTATGATGCAAAAGATGGTCAACATACGACCTCCACCACGCTGCTGCTATTCCTTCACAAACTGCAACCAGCCGAGCCTCATCTGAACTCAATCCCCTGTGCCACCCGCCACTCGGAGTTCAAAACATGCGGGCCCTGTGGAGTAAAATGCATCCCAGCGACGAATTCTTCTTCAATGCCAGCCACGTGTTAGCCAGCACACAGCTGCAGCAATTGTCGCTCTCCACAAGCTCTGCAAATAAAGAGACTCGCTGTGAAGTCCAGAAACGCGTTCGTTCTTAACTATTTAGCATTGACAGAGCTGCTTGTTGCTGGCCGCTGGACGTCTGCTCGGTATTGGTCACAAAAGACGCCCTAGGAAACCGGATGGGACCTCTCGGAGAAGGCGATGATCGCCTGCACTGAACGTCCAACGTCCCCACCCGCCTGTCTGAGATCTTAGGCATCATTAATAGAATCATCATATATGGTACTTGTATATCCCGTCGTGTATGCACATTTGTATCTCTAAAGCCCTGTAGTGGAGCTTATAAAGCGCACAGGTTTCGTATTAGAGGCGCGGTAAACCACAGACAAGGCAGCCAGAACCGGCGCCAACAAATGCCCAAGCTCTGTGATCCTACATCGGGATGTCTGACCAACACCATTCATGAGCGTTTACACACGAGGGAGGAAGTCGAAGTAACCGGAGAACCCCTGCGTGGCCTGCGGGGAGCTGAGAGGCTACATCCACACCCCACTTGCTGTACTGCCATGACCTTGGCAGGGCAGACGATGGCGCCACTGACGCCGCCCGGGGATGTGGAGCTGCACGCAACGTGCGGCGTGACCCACCAACCCTCCTCGTGTCGACGTGGAACACACCGACCACCGGACAGAGGGACAGAGTGGAGGGTCACAACAACTGGTGAACAGAGCGCGGCGTGGAAACCTCGGGCCGTTGTTGATGGCACACAGCGATTTGAGAAAAATAACGAGAACAAGAGGGAGGGGGGGGGGGGAGCCTCGTCTACGCTGGTGTTGGACATCGCCTCGCCGGGACAAACCACACACGCCCTGGGTTAGTGGCATGTCGTTTAAAACACAATGCCACGGGGATTCCTATTGCAGCTGTTCACGGCGTGCAGGTTCATAGCCGAAGGGATAACGCAGCACAGGTCGACATCGCAGTCATTGCGTGGGTTAACAGAAGACTGCCTAATGGAGTACAAGAATATGGGTTTTCCCCTTTTTTCTGGCAACAAAACTGAAACCTTTTGACGAGGAATCATGTCTACATTTACCACAAGACTTGTGGTCAGAATGCAAACAAAAAACACTCCGATAATACATGCATTGTCCTTGAAACTGATAGGTCCACACCAGACAGCTTTCTTTTTAGCCTCGTCTCAAACGGTGTTAGACCAGAGGACGTATTGTGTTTAATGCAGACATGATTTCTTGTCAAAAGGTTTCAGTTTTGTTGTCAGAAAAAATGGGAAAATCCTACAGTATTCTTATACTTTGGTACTGGCAAAGGAGGTCTCATGATAATGGAGTACAGTTTATCGCTGCCTCGGTTAGTGTCACGGATGAACGTTGTTCAGGTTAACGCCAAGGCAATTAACACCAGGCATCATGCAGGTTAACAGCCTGCGGGTTCACGGCCGCCGTGTAGGTCAACGTCACGGGGTTGAGCCACGCACGGGCCCAGTCTCACGGCGCGGGCGGCGCGCGCCGCTCTCGCCACTTCGAGCGTTGCTCGGATGCCGCTGACGAGGCCGGCTTCTGC
This sequence comes from Lethenteron reissneri, assembly GCF_015708825.2. Classification (NCBI taxonomy): domain Eukaryota; kingdom Metazoa; phylum Chordata; class Hyperoartia; order Petromyzontiformes; family Petromyzontidae; genus Lethenteron; species Lethenteron reissneri. The sequence continues at coordinate 13,017,312 of NC_083818.1, read as the reverse complement.
TGTTTCCAGATAAGGGCCCCGTGAATGAGAGAGTCCGAGCAGTTGCCTGTTCCAGTAAAGATATGCAACCGGCGCGTCTCCCTCTCCCCCCCCCCCATCTCCGTCCCTCGCGTCCCTCGCCAGGGCCCGCTCTGTGTGCGAGCTTCCTGCGTGCTCCTTGCGGCGCGATAAGGGACAACGAACGGGCCCCGCGCCTGCACGCGGGGAGGGCGGCAGCGGCGAGTCGCAAGGCGCAGAGGTGAAGCACAGCGCTCGTGGCGAGGCGACAAGGAACGAGGAGGGGACCCCCCCACGCGCCGCGCCCTGCAACCCGTCACGCTCCCAATGCTCGTGTCGCTCGCACACAGCACCGGGATTTTATTGCGAATTGGACAAACGTCCCACAGCAGCAGGGAGGCGCCACTCCCACCCATCTGCCTCGCGACTGCCGGCACCGCTTGTACAACGCGCTCAGCCTGGTCCAGACCACCATCTCGGAGGAGTTGAACGTGTGACAGTATTTTTTATGGTGTTTCAGCTCGCACGACGCATTCTCGTTGCTCTATTGATTATCATAATCTACGAAACATGTTAATTAAGACGGGTGTGTGCAGCGTGAGTGCAGAGACACGAGAACGCGTTACTGGGAGTACACAATTTCATCACAATTGGTTTAACACGAGCAAACTCTGGACCGGCTTCGATATCAGGCTTGCTTGAGCCAATAGCAATGAACTGCCAGATCTTTACAATTCAATCTGGTCCAGAGTTTGTCTGCGTTCTACCAATGCTAATGAAGTGATACACTACCAGAAAACCGCGGGGAACAAGTCCAGAAACCCCGCGGTAAAAGCCCCACCAGGCAGAGGCGGTTGTGTATTTACACCACGTGCTGAACACAAGCCCAACGGCGAAACACCACAACATGTCGCAGCCAGCAACAACCAGCACCACTCTGTTCAACCACCAAACTGCAGGTCACCGCACTTCTCTTTCTGCTTCCTCTCTTGCTCTGCTCCACTTTGGAATGTCCTTGTCCCAGCCTCTCCCCCCCCCCCCTCCAAGCTCTTTGCTCATTCAAGTGCCGTTTATTGCTGGCCGCTTTACATTTTGGGCCTGTGCTCAGCAATTGAATTAACTTGTGTTTTTTAAGGCTTCAATCCCAAAGGGGCATCACCCGTGGCACACAGTACCGAGTGCGCACTCCCCCGGCTCGGGCTCAAACACCGCTCTCGCTCGTGTCGTCCTCATCGCTTCTCCCACGCGCTCAACTCACTCTGCCGCCAGTCTGCTGCGACTCGTGAACTCCCGCCCAGATGGCCCTGCTCTCACCTGCGACCCTTCACTCACGCAGCCGGATTTGTGTTGCAGCTCTTCCCCCCCGCCCCCTGCCCCCCCGAGGGGGCACATTGCCATGCGAGGTGTGGGGGGAGGGCGCAGTGGGCGCCTCCTCTCCTCCGCCAGACGCGCGCTCGTCGACTCGCGCCTTGGGCACGGCGGCACCAAGATGGCTCAGGCGCAGCGGCGGGATGCCGACGTCTGAGGCCTGCTGGGCACGACGAGCGGGCTTGACGAGAGCGTTCGTGTCGCTCTTCCTCCTCCTCCGATGAAGGCGCGCAGACTCCACAGTGGGTCTGTGTGGTCCATCGTTTGGGTTGCCTGGCGTCAATTGCACGACTGTGGCCGTGTCTTTAATTTCCCATTTACTCTCCTCGTGCACTCTCGCGCTATCCCGGGGCTGCTTTAAAATGAGATCAGCAAAGGTCCCGTGGAATTTAAAATTAAATGCATTCGTTTTGCAGGGTTCAAAATCCCATACGCTACCAAACAGCGCAATGTGTTTAGTTGTAAAATAAGCAGAGGAAGACGCTCTTAATGGAAGGCTGTCCACTCGTCATTTACCACGCAGCCTCCCCCCCCCCCCCTCATCGTCGGCAGTGGAGCCATCGGTTCCGCCTTTCCATCGGTGGACGCGGAATAATGAGCAGCACCTCCTGCGCACAGCCCCCTCCCCCTCCTCACCTCTTCACTTTCGTTTCCCTGACGGAGGCAACATCCATCACGCGCCGCGCGTTTGATAGCAGCCGGCAACAAACCGCGAGAGGGACCGCGGCTACTGAAGATGAATGCAAGAACCCGCTCGATACGTAACGCAGCTGCCGCGCGGGTTTACTGCGGTGCAATAATAAAGCGGATGCCGACGACCGCCTCTGAGTCCATGCGCGAGCGGCGTCGCGCGCGAACGACCTCCCTCGTCACCCCGCGCCCCCTCGTCACCCCGCGCCCCCTCGTCACCCCGCGCCCCCTCGTCACCCCGCGCCCCCTCGTCACCCCGCGCCCCCTCGTCACCCCGCGCCCCCTCGTCACCCCGCGCCCCCTCGTCACCCCGCGCCCCCTCGTCACCCCGCGCCCCCTCGTCACCCCGCGCCCCCTCGTCACCCCGCGCCCCCTCGTCACCCCGCGCCCCCTCGTCACCCCGCGCCCCCTCGTCACCCCGCGCCCCCTCGTCACCCCGCGCCGTACCCACCGCGCACGTTGCCTGGCACGAGCTTGGCGAGCGCCTCTCACGACGTCGCTGCGCAGGTGATACCCTACAGCCGTCTCTTTGATCATCGGCATCAATCATCCGGCGGAGCGTTGAGATGGAAACAGGAGCCGGGTTTTATATTCACTTCCTATATAAATATATAAATGTGCAGTGTGTGTGTGTATATATTTATCGGGGCGAGCCGCTAACAGAAGTGATTACGAGGCCACACACCTGCGGGCAAACATCTGCGGCGCTACGAATGTTCCGTGGCATTCTCGGTCTCGTTTTGGAAACACCAAAAACTCCCCGTGCCTGGATCTGCCCTTGAGCCATCATCTTGCTCCAGTGATGATTGTCGGAGACGGGGGAGAGCCACGGCGCCGAATCTCGTCTGGGCTCGCTCAGAGACTGCGGCGAGCCGACTGCTCCTCGAGTTAGCGTCCCCGGCTCCCAGCACGACGCGGTCCGTATCACAGTGCGGCCGCTCCAACAAGGGGCCCGAGACGTCATTAAAGTTCATCCAGCAGCGGCTGCCACGGGCTTGTGACAGACAATTACCGAGACGCTGCGGCAGCAGCAGCAGCGGCGACCAGGCCGCGTGTCAGCAGCGTCAGGCGCGGCCGTGACGGCACTCCCCGGGCTGGCTCCGCACACGCGGCGGTACGAGGGGGGGGGCACGGGGGAGAAAGGCAGCGGGGGGAGTGTGAATGCACAAGTGCCGATTGGAACCCACTGGTCCTGCAGCAGTGCAGCAGGACATTGTCACTGCCGTTTCCCGTCTGTCTGCGGAACGTCGTAGACTCGTAGTCGAAACTGTGTTGGCTAAGAGAGGTGTCCGTGCGGTAGATGCGTTCAAAAAAATGTAAAGAAGCGCACAAAGCGAAAACGCACAAGACGGCTGCCTGCCGACAAGTCCACGCACCACACACACAGTGCCATCGCACGCACGACCGCATGTAGCAAATTTTGGGTAGAAATAGGCGAGGCGCATTTAAACGAAATCGCACAAACCTGGGTCGCCACAATGCCACGAAACCCCAGCCACATGCGAGTTACACAGCGCGACCCAGCTTGATTATCCCGCCTGAAGGAGCCTAACATTAATTCCCCGTCAGCCGCTCAACTCAGTAATCTGGGTTGTGCCGGGAGGCTTGTTCCACGTCAAAGCGAGCGATGATGATGATGATGGTGGTAAGGTTTGGTTCTGTGAAGGTAACAAAGACTTAATTAGCCCGGTCATCTCCTGATCACGGTATGGTAGTGCAGGAAGTGGATTAATAAATATCGATACGGGGACAGGTTTACCATCATCCCACGCCTGAGTTTTCGCCCGGTACTCCGATTTCCTTCCACATGTACAAACGCTCATTCATAGTTGACCGGTTGAACAAAACATTTGGCGCATGTCCCGGCTACCTTCCCGCTTGCTTGTGGCGTCCCGCGCCTCTGTGCGAAATCTGTGCGAGTTACAAATCTCCGAGAGCTGTGAGGGGATCTCCTGGCCTCTCTCCTCTCTTGTGGACCGGACATCATCACTCGGCCTGCCGCCCCCGCTGCTCAATCACGGCTGCGCTTTATTGCCTGTTTATCCACGGGGGGGGGGGGGGGGGTCACGGCCGGAGCTCAGGCCCCTGCTGCCTCTCGGTGAATGAATCTCCGGGTTCACGCCGTCCCGCTTTATCCGTCACACTCTGCCCCGTGCGCGCTCCATCCACATACCTCCTTCTGTTAACCCCGGCACCCTTCCAGGAGCGATATTCGATCTATAACCCACTTAGGAAGCTGTTATTTAGCTCTGTTTCATCTCCGCTAACCTTCAACTGCCTATTTGGTGACATTTTTCTCCCGCACGTGGGAGCCACGAGCACCTCGGCGCGCTGCCTCCCCGCGCCGCGCGCCTTCAGGGCCACGCGGCTCCGCGCTCGGAGGGCGCCTTGCCAGCCCCGCGGGGCCAATTCCGCGACAGGGCTGTGCGGCGTTTTTATTGCGCACTGTATAATCCACAGGCTCACCATGTCGTCATCATCATCATCAGGCCACTTACCGTCGTCATCGCCATCTGCAGCAGTAACTGCGCGACACAGACACAGCGCTCTGTTTCCACTGCCCATTTATACCGCGGCAGCAGCAGCAGCTGAGCCAATTACCCAGGCACACCATGGGTAACGAATGTGCTCTCCCACCAATCAGGTGATTAGCATTGTCATTACTTAATCATCGCCCAGCCCGGTTGGACATGCACCTGTGTGTTGCCAATCAGCCGAGCCCATCCGAGGCTGCGAGCCACGGCAGATCGGCGCCTGTCGCTTGCCAAGCGATGGAACGCGGCTCGGTTGTCCGGCCGGCACCACGTGACACACGTGCCACGGTGGGGGGCGATGTGGATCCAAGGGTGGAGGCGATGTGGGCGACGATGCCCGCCCCTCGCTTGAAACCCCGACCATTGTTGTGTTGTGGATATTTACCGGGGAGAATACATTGGGTGGGTTGTGCTTTGGCATTAATGTAGGAGGCCCTCTTGAAATGCTTGACATTTCGGGACCACCGCCTCCCCTTGGTAATTGTCTCTGTCTGCCTCTGCCCACGCTGTTACACAGCAATAAACACAGACGCGCGCACACCTCGTCACGAGCTCACGCGTTATCTCGAGCTCACGTCTCTGTCAACCGCCCTTCCCCTTCTTCTTCAGAGCAGAGCGCGAGGCACTTCCACTGCGACGTGAACGCCCGCGTCTCTCAGCCGACGCACGCGGAGTCTGCGAGACACCGCGGGCCAATTCGCACGCCCCGATTCAGAGGCGCCAATAACCCCGCTTCACGTGCGCACGTGGGACCACAGGGGCCCTGTGGTCCCACGATTCGCGTTCTCCGCGCTCCAGTCCCACGGGGAGCACGAGCGGAGGTCGCGGGGCCTCTAGAAATAGCCCCGAAACCGGCGAGCCCATTTCCCAGACAGCCTCTACCCCCAGTAGGAGGCCTGTTTGTCAGAGAGCCTCTCATCTCCAGTATTTTTTACGTGGAGGGACAGATATGTGAAGGAGGCGACTTGTCTGCTCGATCATTTTAGGCAACATTATAGGTTCTCCATTGATGTTGGCGAATACCCCAGTTCGTGTTTCATTACACTGCCTCCAAGGGCGACATCTTCAGAATGGCGGCCAGGACTGCTACTCGAGTGGAGACTCAATGGTCGGCAAAGCCTCGACAGCAATTCTAAACCCCGCTACAATACAACCACGAGAGACCCCATCACAGCAGCACCACGCGTCGCGCGGGCCGAACACGAATGGTAGGAGCAGCAGCAGTAACAACAGCAGCAACAGCACGCGACAGGGCGCGACAGCACGCGACAGAGCGCTGTTGCTGCTGCTGCTCACAGGCAGCGGGAGGAAGGCACCACCCCCATTGGCTGGACCTGTCATTGTTCACAGGGCACCATCTCAAAGAGATTAGAAAACGTGGCCGACCCATCATAAGATCAATTAGGCCGCCCTCGTACGACGGATCCGCGAGGCTGCTCCCTGTGGTGAGATAAATGAACGGATCAACGTGTCCATTGCTGTAGTTGCCAGCCTTCCGGTTCTGCCAGGATATTGTTGGAAGTTCTTCTCACCGGCTATTTAGCGTGATGCGAGTGTCGCATACCCAGAACTCCCCGGGGGTTGGCGAAGGGGGAAGTTGTCCCGCGCCTCACACACAAGAGGGCCCGCGGCGAGACTCGTTTTGTTTCCGTCGCTAACGAGCGACGGGGCCCCGCCAGGAAGTCTCACGCGGGCCTCCCGGAGCCTCCACTACAGCCTCAGCAAGTGCTCGACGCGTTGCTCTGAACGCACTCGTCAATGCAGCATGCACAGCTTGCAGGGCCCACTGTGAAACATATGGTAATGTCTTTTACTAAAAAATTTACTCAATGAATTCATTTCAGAAATAAAATTAACTGGGAACTCATTTCCACGCTGTGTAATTTATGACACTCGCTGCGCGGAGCTCCTGCGCAAGGCGGGCGGGTGATTTGCATTTTACGCGCCGCGGCGCTCGCCGTGACTCTCCGACGCTGTTGTGATAGCAACTCCCACTTTGCTAAAGCGACCAAGCGCAGAGGAACTTGTGAATTGTGCACGAGTCAGCCAGGTCACGGCAGACACGCCGCACGGCTGTATAATTAGGAAGCAAAATAAATATAAAACGAAGAGGCGTGGATGCTAACGCCGGGCGCAAATGGTGCGATTGTTCCTTGCGAGGTGTGGGCTCTGATCGGCTCCTACGGCCGTGCGCGCGCCCGGCATTCGTACCGCACAAAAAAAACCCTACAACGTAGGTCACCGCTATCTGTTCTCGCCACGTGCCTCGCAGCACAAAGACGGCGGCCTCTGAAAGAGAAAAACGTTTCCGTGGCAATTCCACGAGCCCGGGGGAAAAATGATTTTGCCTCCACAATTGCGTTTAATGAAAAATGGCAGTGTGCATGCCTGGAGTGACTCGCAGGGAAATTGCCACGTTCTATTCCATCACAGCGCACATCTTAAAAGACTGTTACCGTCACAGGGCGCGGGAATGCAAATGTGAAAAACAGCTCGACAACATCACGTGGTGGACAACATCCTAGATACTCGCAAGCCACTGACAGCACGTGCGCCGCAGTGCGCAGCCGCTGTGAACCAACCCGTCCCTGCGGTCCGGGTTCACCGCCTGCTTCTCTCTGCGAGGACATCGCAGCAACGGGAGTAGGAACCGTTCTGGGCGGTTCCGGGAAACACGCGTGGGCGTTGTGAGAAGGTGCCAGGTCGTACACTGACACGTTGTGACCGCAGGGCATTGCACGAGGTGAAGGCAGTGAAGGCAGTCGTCTTCGTGCAGGGTGCAGGCCGCTCTCCCGACGGTCGGCTCAGCAGGGAGAGCACCAGGCCCACCCGCAGACTCAGACGTGGCCCCAACACGGACTCAAACCCAGCCCCAATGCTCACGGCCGGGCTCTCTACCACAGGCTGCCTTGCGCTGCACAGTGAAGCGAATCTAAGACTGTGAGATTGGAAATGCAGTACAGAAAATATGTTTGTGCAGACACTTGGGTGCAGACACTTGGTGAATTTGGTTTCATCTCACGTAATCGTCAACGACACGACTAAAACACATTTCACGCCGAGATCACGAAGGCGCTGTATTTTATTTATTTCATTTTATTAAAACTCCTTACAACACGCGAGTGATTAAGCACCCCAGTGCAGGCGTCACCGAAAAATACTGTGAATGATTATTGTGAATAAATACTGTTGAATATTTTTTTTTAATAACTGTGAATAAATACTGTGAAAAAATGTTGTGAATTCATACTGTGAATATTTATTGTGAACGCATAAATGTAAATGCGTATTGTGAATGCATGCTGTGAATCGATGTTTTGCTTAATGATTGTGAATGAATTGCGTGAATTAAAAATGTGAATGAATGTTGTGAATGAATGCTGTGAATGAACGCTGTGCATGCCATCGCCGCGGCTCAGGCAGCTGCCACTGGACTCGCAGTGCAGAGGTCACCGCTCGATCCCACCTCCCCGCGCGGCAAGTCTCAACCACGGGCCCAGTCTCTCCTGCCCACAGCCGACAGTGTGGATGGGTCCTCCTCAATGAAGTCGACCATCGGTGGGGTGAAGTGTGGGTTCTCATGGAAGCGCAGACCAAATACACTCTGCAGGTCCTGCTGGTGGAGGCCCTCATTCCAGCAGTGGCCTCGTCACGAAACAAAAATAGAATCCTGATGAGATTCGTCCCGCGTCTCGTTGTGGCCAGGCGCGCTCACAGGGCCGCTGCCGGCACAGTGGAGGGGCCTTTCTGCTCTCAGCGCTGACTGAGACAACACAGGGCGGGCTTAACAGACGGCGTGAAGAAGGGTCCGGTTAGTTTAACAAGCTGTTGGCGTTTTAAGCACAGGGAAGAGTTCGTTTTTATCAAACGCTTTGATTTAAGTGCAGGCTCTCACAAACATCAAGAGAAACATTTTTAATTACATTTGTCTTTGGTCGGGGACAATTTATAGCAATTATGATAATCGCGAGTTTTGTTTTGTTTACGGGATTTTATTTGTTGATAAAAGCAGCAGAGGCAAGGAAGCTGCACGACTGAAGCCCTGTGGCTGCGAAGTTTTAATGCCCCCCGAGGATGGGTAATCACGGACACACAAAGCAGCACACAAATCATTAGGAACAACATTGCATCGCGACTTGCAAAGGGGGCCCCACACCGTATTCAATTTGTATGTGGAGATTAATGGAAGATAATGATAATGGCCACTGCGTAACTGAGTGCATTCAAAACACCGCTATTGAAACATAATGTTCAACGGGTGTTTAAGAACGCTCTTAAGAGTCAATTTCTACGAGTAGCTCATGCTGCTGCTCTCTGACCTCCAGGGACTCAGTCAATTGGCTCAACAATCTTTATCCGAGCTGTCACGAGACGGCTGTGTTACCCGTCTGGCTAAGGAGGGATCGAATAACCTTGGTTGTGTTTTCCGTGCAAAAGCCTCTTGAACTCCGAGCAGTTTTTGCTGCTGTCGTACAGAGCATCAGGTTCGGCCTCAGCTAGAATCCTGCTGCTGCTGCGTCGGATAGAGTTCAGAGTTCAGGGTGACCCGGCACTTACTGGATCGCTGCATGCAGTCGCTCACTCACTGGTGGTCAGTCGCCTTCTTGTCGCTACTACCGTGGCTACTATGCCAGTGAACGTCATTCTTAAAGTTACTTTTCATTTTACCAGGTAAGGACCACTGAGCTATATAGCTCTTTTTCAGAAGCGACCTGGCCACAAATAATAGCTCAACGAAGTGGATTATCACGTGGGAATGTATAGCAGCCAAATACTCTGAACGCGTGTTTCTAAATGTGGAGGGGAAAACCGGAGGACCCTAAGAAAAATCAACGCAACCAACGCGAGAGAGACATTAAAACTCCAAATATACAGCAAGCGTCAGGGTTGGGATTAAACCCACGGCCTTCTTCATCCTAGGCGAGGAGATGTATCGTCATCCATACGGTTCAACCACCACACTGCAGGTCACAATAACACACTCACTCATCATTCACCAATTCCGTCACCCACTCACCGCACTGCAGATCGCCTCACTTCTCTTTCTGCCTCTTCCCTCGCACTGATCCAGTTTGCAATTCTTTCCTATTTTCTATTTTCCAAGCTGTTCACAATAACATTGCTTAATTCAAGAAACACGTTAACGCTTATAAATTACTGATAGTGCTCTTTGTTGCCGGCTCTTCGGCATTTTGGGCCTGTAATCAAGTTTAAACTCGGGGTCAGGCGGGCACCTGGCACACGGAGTGATGACTGAGCGCGGAGTCATCCAGCCCCCAGACGATGTCAACAACGAGACCGCGAGCGAGCGCCACCGATGGCACAGTCTGATCACGGAAGACAACGGCGCTCCAAGCGATAGCATTAATCCGTGAAATATCACGCATCATCCCTCCATATGTCATACACTCATTCGATCACGCCAGCGATGCAAATCAGCCACAGACAGCGGTGGCCCGAACGCAGCTACCGCGCACGCCTGTGATGATGGGATGATGGGATGATGTGATGATGGGATGATGGGATGATGGGATGATGGCACGGAGCGAAATTGTCTCGCGAGAAGCTCGCCGGCTCTGCGGCTCCGCAGTTATTGGCAAGCGGCAAGGACACCGTGGGCTTCCTGCGCGGCTCGGATGAAGATGCCTCTGAGATCACAGTCACGGCGTGCCCCGCCGCCAGATTTCCGAACGTCATCGGGAACAAGAGACTGGGAACAGGGCTATAAAGACAGGGCCTGGAGACAGGGCTATACAGACAGGGTACGGGACACAGCGATTGCATGTAGGCCGCTCATGCAGAGGGAGGACACGCGTGTGGATAGCAAACGGGCCCGGTTTTGTGGATAGTTGAAGGGTTTTATTGCGTGATGGTGCAAAGTTTCAACACTTGCGGCTGGCTCGATGCACTTTGCACACCCGCACACCGCAGTCCTCAAGCGCCACGGTATTAAGCATTTCACAGCCCAAGTCCCATTCTCCCAGCGCATCAACACGGAATATTGCTTTTAAATTAGATGAACCTAAAGACATCTGTGGCAGCAGACAGGGCTACGCTCACAGCTATCCGCGCGCACACACACACTTCCCAGGAGGGGAAGAGCCCCTGAATTGCCAGAATAGAAGAATAAGAAACATTCCAGCCAATAAGTTGAGTTACAGGAGACATTTCCAAATGAAATACAAACAGGGAACTCCCCAGATGCTCGTGTGATCAATATTCCACATAACTAACACAACTGGCAGAGCTCAGCTTGCAGCAAGGCAGGCTGCGGGAGACTGAAAGGCGCACAGGCAAATCACCAAATACACCGCCACTGCACACGCGTGTGCCCATTGGCACACGCGTGTACACGGGCACACTGATGCACATCAGCAGCAGGGCTGCCCAAAGGTTCCTGGATGCCCCCTTATTCGTGAGCAACAATAAAACAGGTCTGCTGTGTGAGTTAAAACTAGGCGAGTGATTTTGTCCAGGTAAGACTGAGAATCATGTGTTTTTTAAAGAGCGCCACACTCCTGTACCCTGGGTCGTCTCAATGCGCTTCACATCTCGACACGTTTGAAAGGGCACCGCTATTGACGCCTGCCCCTCTGCGGCAAAAGTTGCCTCAGCACCTGGCCTGCAAGTGGACCTTAGTCTGCTGTCAGTAAGGGGCGATAATTGCTACTGTGTATCATCCTAATTGAGTAATTTGGGGGCCATTTTTGAAATTGCTAACTTAGGACCCCGCCGGCACAGGGGATCTTTAACGTCCACTGTGGCTGAAGCCGCAGTATCGATCGGGGTGGGAGCCGGACTCGATCCGCGAACTTCTGCAACAATCGGCGAACGCGCCGCCGCTGGGCCACGTGGGGTACGATGCCCCCTCGAGTCGTGTGGCCCATCTGAGACGTCGAGGTTGAAGACAAATCGACGGCGCCCCTGGAGACGCCCCGCGGGTCGGGCACAATTGCGGACGCCACGCACGCGCGACGCTTGCATCGCGGCCACGCACGTGGGGAGATTGTCTCGCCACTTGCCGCTCACTCTCCTCGTCAACGTTGCGTTGTCGGTGCGGGGAATTCGCCAACCCGCCATGCGCGGCCAGGGACGGGGTTTCGAATGCGGCCCGAGGCATCTGTTACGTTGGTAAGAGGCGAGCCGACGAGGTAGAGCTGAGCGATGACTCGGACGAGACGCGCCGAGGAGTGGACCCGCTTGACGAGTCGCGCAGAACGGCAATGACCACCGCACGGCACCGCACGGCACCGCACGGCACCGCACGGCACCGCACGGCACCGCACGGCACCGCACGGCACCGCACGGCACCGCACGGCACCGCACGGGCGGGCGGGGACCCCGCACGGCACCGCTGCTGTGCGCTGCGCGAGGGGTGCTCGTGGGGCGTCTGAACCGGGGTCGACAATTTTTTTCGCCGCCGACCAAATCCAGACACATTCATCGCTAGCCTCGGTCTATTGTGAACAGTTTCCTGGGATGAAGTTCAACTCAAGTCCGGTACCAAATCTCCAGAGAAATAAAAATTAATGCGGCCACCCCAACACAGACGCCATTTCCCAGACAGGTGGCAACCGGTTTGCGAAAACCAAACTTTATAACATTTATATTTTTTATATAAAAATTGATTAAGTAGCTTATCTTTTGATACAAATGTAGGCAAAGCTGCCTTTAGTAAAAGCCAGGAATAGCTGTGCCTGGCGAGCCGTTCTTTATTACTGAGTTACTGCAACATCAAACGCATCCACGCTGAGAGCTTTCTTCATTATTAAATTGCACGCGGAATGTCGATTACCCACAGCCGGAATTAATTTAAAGTTCGTAACAAAAATAAATATCTACCGCAAGGTGAGAGCCGCATTCAAAACTTTAGATAGCCCACACAGCCCCACGCCTCGGAGTTGCGCCAATTCCAACCTGCAGGGTCTCGCTACTTTGTGAAGGGCCCCGGTCAAGTTGGAGTCATCAGCGAGGCGAGGCACTGCCAGCGGCCGCGAACTCATCACGCTGCTGCTGCTGGGCTCGTGCCTTGCGCAGGCTCTCTCCCAAATGCGTGGAGGAGTGACGACTGGTGGGGGAGCTGATATTTGTTGAAGACACCTGCGTGTGTGATCAGGAAAACGAGCAGGAACGGCGAGACAACATAGCTGGAGGATTCAACTAGTCAGGGTAACAGCCATCACGGTAGAAACGATAGCAGAGTGATACGGAGGCAACTGCCAAAATGCGCGTGACTGGAGTCAGGCAGTGAGTGCTGGAGCATCAGTCACCCTGACTGCCTTCCTCTGAACTCTTTCAAGTGACGTGAAATAGGGATTGGGTGTTCCGCCCCAAATATTCAGTTTAAAGTTCAAGTTTACGAGTACAGTATGTTGTATTATTTAACCAGGTGAGAACTCAAGAGACCAGAATCTAATTGCAAAAAATGAATTAGGTCTACGAATTGAGATGTGACTACAAGAATCAGGGTTAGGGCCTGGACAAGAAGCTGTCCACTGAGACTGAGATTTGTGCTGCCAGATAGAAGCCAAAACCGAGGAAGATGACGATGTTGCTGGTATAAGAGTGCCCTGATTGACCTTGCGGTAATTGCAGCAACAGCAGCGTGGCGCGTGACCTCACGCGGAGTTGCTGCTGGGACCCAAACCGCGAGCCACAGGCGTCCGCGGATTGCCCCCAAATCGAGGCATTTACAGTGGCCACCTTGTCAACAGTAAGCCGGTGTCTCTCCTAGTCCTATTTGCCTCTTCCGCCTCAGCAGTGGCCTGCATCATTTATTGGTGTTCCTGAATCATTCATCACGCGGTAACGCGCTACAACTGTGAATATTTATACAGGCAGGGAGAGTTACTACGGGACAATTCCCGTTTAAGCGAAGAATCGTTTAATCCAACATCCATCGATAGGCCCTGCAGACGCCCCCGCAGCCTCGCCCTGCATCGGGTCGCCACGTGTCCAGTTCTGGCACGGAAAGTCCGAGGACTGGGGTCTGTATTCTGGTGGCAGGGGTTGATGTTATGGTACCGGAATCGTGTTTAATGTGATGACATGTCGCTGTGCAGTGTCCATAATAAACCTCGTGCCGACTGAAACAAACTCCCGGGTTCGGTCTCCGCGGGGAAAGGAGACGATCCTCGCTCGGTGCCGCTGTCGCCGGGGGGGGGGAGGGGGGAGAGATGCGGGGTCGGTTCGTACGAACGCACTGGCCGCTGCCGCTGCTGCTGCTGCACGTTCATTGCACGGCGGTCGATCCGAGACGCGCCGCAGACGCTGGGTCGTGTCGCTGACGCTGGGTCGTGTCGCTGCTGTCGACGACGGAGGCCGCATGGCGCTGCGAGACGAGTTGCACGCGGGGTGCTGCGTGCACACGCGTCGTGCACACGCGTCGTGCACACGCGTCGTGCACACGCGGCCAGCAACAAGCAGCTACGGCAAAGTTCCAAACGATTTGATTTGAGTAAAGTTGAGGGTCGGAATTCCAAAGCGCAGCCCTGCGAGGGAAGAAGCAGAAAGAGAAGTGTGGCGAGTGGGTGTCTGAGGGTGTGTGGGTCAGTGAATGTGTGGGTCAGTGAATGTGTGGGTGAGTGTTGAGTGAATATGTGGGTCAGTGAATGTGTGGGTGAGTGTTGAGTGAATGTGTGGGTCAGTGAATGTGTAGGTGAGTGTTGAGTGAATGTGTGGGTCAGTGAATGTGTGGGTGAGTGTTGAGTGAATGTGTGGGTCAGTGAATGTGTGGGTGAGTGAGTTGTTGTGACGTGCAGCGTGGCGGTTGAACACAGCATGGATGAGCCAAAGCAGGCCGGCAGACCGAGCCCTCAACACGGACTCAGGAATCAACGGGCGAGGTTCCACTGGGACAGGGACCGCTGGAGGAGGAGGAGAAGCTGCTGTGGAAGAGTGGCGTGGGACACGAGCGCAGAGAGCCGCCTCCACCCCGTGCCGAGGCTCCGCTCACTTCTCTCTGCCCACCGACTTCCGTTTCATTGCGGAAATTATTGTCACAATTCGTCTGGCCGTTCTTAACAAAACCTGCGGCCACCGCTCGTGAATCCAAATTAAGCAGAAAGAAAAGTATAAGGAGAGGTACAATGAGAACCAGGAGAACCAGGAGAACAATGAGAACCAGGAGAATAATGAGAACAATGAGAACCAGGAGAATAATGAGAACAATGAGAACCAGGAGAACAATGAGAACAATGAGAACCAGGAGAACAATAAGAACAATGAGAACCGGGAGAACAATGAGAACAATGAGAACCAGGAGAACCAGGAGAACCAGGAGACTAATGAGAACCAGGAGAATAATGAGAACCAGGAGAACAATGAGAACAATGAGAACCAGGAGAACAATGAGAACAATGAGAACCAGGAGACTAATGAGAACAATGAGAACCAGGAGAACAATGAGAACAATGAGAACCAGGAGAATAATGAGAACAATGAGAACCAGGAGAACAATGAGAACAATGAGAACCAGGAGAACAATGAGAACAATGAGAACAATGAGAACCAGGAGAACCAGGAGAACCAGGAGAAGATGTCCCGGCGGCGTGAGAGGCGCAGCGGTGCAGGGCGCGTGCGGCGAGAGGCGGCGCCCCCCCCCCCCCCCCGATATACAGCCCCTCCCCTCTCCACACACCCACAGGTTATTTTTGCCAAAATATTATTTAAATTCCAGAGAATATTACAAAACCAACTCACAATGCATCTTATCTTGGCATTGTTCGGCGCAAAAGGAAGATTAGTCGTCGTGCCCCAAGCGCCGCGAGACGAGAGGATGGACACGGCAGCAGCAGCTGCTGTTGGTGTGCCCGTTGCAGAGCAATGGGTCCTCGTGAGTGTTGATAATAGTAGCAATGATGTTGTTGTTGTTGTAGCGCTGCTGTGAACTCGACTTGTGACGCTGCGCTGCACAGTACCCGCTCATCGCCCTCGTAGAGAGAGGGCGAGGAGGAACCACAAACGAGGAGCGGGGAAGGCAGCGGCAGCCAGCGCTACCAACAATTGTCCAAGCTCTGCGGCCCTCTATATATGACGGTGCTATTGGCCAACTGTTGAGTGTTTGCACGTGGGGAAAAACCGGAGCACCCAGATAAAACTAACGCGTGCGAGGGGGCAACGCGATATCCCATACAGGTGGCACAGGTGGAGTCCATATTTGCGCCAACGCCTGGCGAGCCAGAGGATGGCGCCTGCTTGCCACCCGTGGAGAGGGAGTTCCACAACAGGTGTGTGTGGTCCATCAACCCCCGCCGCTGCCTCCGCAGTGCTGCGTCACAGGCGTGTGCCACCGCCACTGGCTGAACGAGTGTCACCCCCTCACACGAGAGGGGTTTCTCCGGGGACTCAAGTCTTCTCCCACATGCCAAACAATATTGTATGCGAGCTGTCAAATATCCTTACGCAGGACCCTCTTGAAAAGAAGTCTTGAGACTGGATAAATAAAGGGCGTTGCAATTGTGCACTCTATACATCTTGTCAATCCACTGGTGGATGAGGGCATCTCCATCCTGTTTTGGCCACGTGGGTCGATAGTGGCGGGAGACGGACATTGGAGAGCGATTCAGGGCAGCCACGCGGCTCCGCGCTCTGCCCAGAGCGCAGCCCAACAGCACCATGCAACGCGCGTGCTATGCACGGTGACTGCCCATCCAAGCATTGCGCAGGCTGCAGCCCGCTGGTATTTTACGAGATCGGGAACATTCTGCGTGGTTTGTTGTTTTTATTATTCCGAGCCGTGAGGTCTCTGACGAGGCAGCCCTTGTCTTGTGTCACGTGTCCACAAGGTCCAGTCGGTCATGCAGCCACCACCACCACCACGACCGCCACCGCCGTCTCTCTCGGCTCTGTGGATGCCTGTAGGCATCTACCGGCGGCTCTGTCACAGCGGGCGCTCTGCTCGCCGGCGAGCTGAGCCCTCACGGCGCCGAGTGGCGGTTCGTGACACAACCTGCTGAGCTCGTCTCGCATTGACCGCTACTGTAACTTCGCGATTGATACTAATTAAAAACAAGCGATCTTGAATGAAAGCGTGACACGTGCGGTGTCGCTCGATCTCTTCTTCACAGGCGGCGTCTTGGTGCGTCAGCTGCCCGGCCCTTCGCGACGTCTCGCGCTGCCTCCCCCCGCGTCGTCTCTTGCTCCCTGCCGGGCTCGCAGGAGACCACGGCGGCGGCGTCCCTGCTCACTCCCCCCTGCCCTCTCGCCGCGACAGCTCCTCCCATGAGCACGCACACACGCCACTTCAGAAAGTGATGAATGCACAATCGCCACGATTCACAAAGGCGGCACGGTTCATGGTAGAGTTTGTTTCCACACTTTTGAGGAAATTCCGGCATTTAGCCAGACATCCCATCACATCGATTCTGCCCGGTTTCCTTTAAAAAACGGGTGAGGAGGTCACACATTCCACAAAATCCACCACAGCCAATCAGTAGCCGGGGCAGTGCCGATGTCACAACGCTGGCCCCATCGACAAATCCAACTGACCAATCAGGCTCCGTCTGTTTCACAATGCGCACGTGGCTCAGCGTGCGTGTGTAGCGCCACGAACAAGCTCAATTAACAAACGGAGTGGACACATTTGTCAACAGCGCTGTGGCCTTAAGAGAACGAATATATTATGGCCCTTCCTCCAAGAACAAACACTTCCATCACCTTGTATCACTTTGTTTTCTTTCAAGGCCGCACACACAGTGGTGGTATTGCCACACGTGTTGAGTTGTTCTGTTGGCTGTGCCTGGGCACCACTGCCAACCTCGCAGCAGCAGCAGGCGGTGAGCAGGCGGTGAGCGAGCAGAGTGCCACTCCCCCAGTGGCTCGTGCGTGGTGGCGGGATGGGGTCGATTTTGCGCGCAATCAGCCACACGTAAATTGGAAATTTTCCCCATTTCCTATGAAAATGGCTGTGATTATTCCAGAAAGTAGCAGAATTGAGGTTCAAAATATTCCTAAAATATACAAAAAGTACACTAATCAGGCCTCAAGTGTTACAATTGACTGGGACTAACAATGATTGATAAAATGATTGTAACTCTTTGCTGGCTGCTTGACGTGCCGGGTCGTTGGGCCTGCGCGAAGCAGCTGTGGTTAAAACAAAACCTTCCTCAAAAAGGCACTGATCACGAGAGCAGACAGTGGGAGTGTCACCACCGCCCTTCAACTAACACACGCACAAAGGCCTGTGTTGGTCACACAAACACACACCGCACAACGGCAGCTAATTATTTGAGAACATTCACTGCATTTATAAGCCCCACGAGTGGCATTTAAGAGGTCCAATCGAGAATTCAAAGGGCACTGCCAGCCAGCGGTGTCGAGCGCTCTCGCTCCGTGTCGTTGGCTTCAGTTCGAGTTTAACGCCTCGGACATTCGGGCAGATGACCGAGTTGTCTCTCTACTCGTAAACCCCCACGTGTTAGGTGCAATGAAAGCCAGAAGGGACGTTTAATAAGTCTACAAAAACACGATGAAAGCTTTAATGAGTCAGCTCTCGCACACACGACACACACACGCGCGGCCCGTAGATGCGCACGTGGCAGCCGGCAACGCAGCAGCACGGTGGAGGCAGCGGCGAGGGTTGGTGGGTCACCGCACAAATTCAAGTCCCTCGGGCGTCGTGGAGGCGCCATGCCCTGGCTCGCGAGAGGAAGGCAGCAGAGCAAGTCCTCAACTTATCTCTCCTCACCCGTGCAAACAACTCGTTATATATAGCCTCATCAGCTATATCGCTGGAGCTGTTGTCTAATTAATATATTTATATTATTAACGTTTACAAAGCCCGACAGATTTTTCCAAATATAGCCTCATCAGTTAGGGTGTGGTTGCTGCTCACGGCTGACACTGCAGATGAAAAACTGCGCCTGCAGTGGTTCATGGCAGAGTTCCGTGCTAATTAATTAACTATAACGGAGCATTATTACTCAGGCACGTGCGTCATGTTTGATTATGAATGCGTGCCCTGGAGGCACAGGGCCGCTGATAAACATGACACCCACACACCGGGATGTATGTATGTTTGTTGAACTTCTTTTGCACCGTACGTAGCCAACCGTGCTAATCGGAGGTGCGTGATGGATAATGCATCTTGTAAAGAACATGCACAGACAGCGCTCCTGCCAACGCCCTGCTGGATGAGGGCCTCACGACACACAAGACCACTCGACATGGGAGCGCTGAAACAGAGAGCAGCAACAATGGATGTTGTCCCACTGTCCTCGCGTTGCCCGCCGGGTAGTCTGGGCCACGTGTCCCACTGGAGTCAACAACGCGGGGACACCGTGCTCAGTCAGCCTCGGCCGATGATCAACGCTGTTCAGTTCTCTGAGATAAAAATTAAACACAGCAACACCGGCACCAAATCTCGGTACAAATAAAATCCGGGCACCCGACACACGAGACTGTCAAACCTGGACTAGCTGGCCATTCTTATTCAGACTCGACCCTGCCCAGCTTCCAAGGTCCAAGGGGACCGGGGGCATCCCGGGCTATTTGGTAACGAGACATTTCTCAAGAAGCAAGTCTACAATTATTCACCAGTCCCAGGGTTACCCAGTCCCAGGGTTACCCAGTCCCAGGGTTACCCAGTCCCAGGGTTACCTAGTCTCAGGGTTACCTAGTCCCAGGGTTACCCAGTCCCAGGGTTACCCAGTCTCAGGGTTACCCAGTCCCAGGGTTACCCAGTCTCAGGGTTACCCAGTCCCAGGGTTACCCAGTCCCAGGGTTACCCAGTCTCAGGGTTACCCAGTCTCAGGGTTACCCAGTCTCAGGGTTACCTAGTCCCAGGGTTACCCAGTCTCAGGGTTACCCAGTCTCAGGGTTACCCAGTCTCAGGGTTACCCAGTCTCAGGGTTACCCAGTCCCAGGGTTACCCAGTCTCAGGGTTACCCAGTCCCAGGGTTACCCAGTCTCAGGGTTACCCAGTCTCAGGGTTACCCAGTCCCAGGGTTACCCAGTCTCAGGGTTACCCAGTCCCAGGGTTACCCAGTCCCAGGGTTACCCAGTCCCAGGGTTACCCAGTCTCAGGGTTACCCAGTCTCAGGGTTACCCAGTCCCAGGGTTACCCAGTCTCAGGGTTACCCAGTCCCAGGGTTACCCAGTCCCAGGGTTACCCAGTCTCAGGGTTACCTAGTCCCAGGGTTACCCAGTCCAGGGTTACCCAGTCTCAGGGTTCACTCAGGGTTACCCCTCAGGTTACCAAGTCTCAGGGTTACCTAGTCCCAGGTTACCCCAGGGTTACCCAGTCTCAGTGTTACCCAGCTCCTCAGGGTTACCCAGTCTCAGGGTTACCCAGTCCCAGGGTTTACCCAGTCCAGGGTTACCCAGTCTCAGGTTACCTAGTCCCAGGGTTACCCAGTCCAGGGTTTACCCAGTCTCAGGGTTACCCAGTCCTCAGGGTTACCCAGTCTCAGGGTTACCCTAGTCCCAGGGTTACCCAGTACCAGGGTTACCCAGTCTCAGGGTTACCCAGTCCTCAGGGTTACCCAGTCTCCAGGGTTACCCAGCCCAGGGTTCACCCAGTCTCAGGGTTACCCAGTCTCAGGGTTACCCAGTCCAGGGTTACCCAGTCTCAGGGTTACCCAGTCCCAGGGTTACCCCGTCCAGGGTTACCCAGTCCAGGGTTACCCAGTCTCAGGGTTACCCAGTCCTCAGGGTTACCCAGTCCCAGGGTTACCCAGTCTCAGGGTTACCCAGTCCCAGGGTTACCCAGTCTCAGGGTTACCTAGTCTCAGGGTTACCCAGTCTCAGGGTTACCCAGTCCCAGGGTTACCCAGTCTCAGGGTTACCCAGTCCCAGGGTTACCCAGTCCCAGGGTTACCCAGTCTCAGGGTTACCCAGTCTCAGGGTTACCCAGTCCCAGGGTTACCCAGTCCCAGGGTTACCCAGTCTCAGGGTTACCCAGTCTCAGGGTTACCCAGTCCAGGGTTACCCAGTCTCAGGGTTACCCAGTCCCAGGGTTACCCAGTCCCAGGGTTACCCAGTCTCAGGGTTACCCAGTCTCAGGGTTACCCAGTCTCAGGGTTACCCAGTCCCAGGGTTACCCAGTCTCAGGGTTACCCAGTCCCAGGGTTACCCAGTCCCAGGGTTACCCAGTCTCAGGGTTACCCAGTCTCAGGGTTACCCAGTCCCAGGGTTACCCAGTCTCAGGGTTACCCAGTCCCAGGGTTACCCAGTCCCAGGGTTACCCAGTCTCAGGGTTACCCAGTCTCAGGGTTACCCAGTCCCAGGGTTACCCAGTCTCAGGGTTACCCAGTCCCAGGGTTACCCAGTCTCAGGGTTACCTAGTCTCAGGGTTACCCAGTCTCAGGGTTACCCAGTCCCAGGGTTACCCAGTCTCAGGGTTACCCAGTCCCAGGGTTACCCAGTCCCAGGGTTACCCAGTCTCAGGGTTACCCAGTCCCAGGGTTACCCAGTCCCAGGGTTACCCAGTCTCAGGGTTACCCAGTCTCAGGGTTACCCAGTCCCAGGGTTACCCAGTCCCAGGGTTACCCAGTCCCAGGGTTACCCAGTCCCAGGGTTACCCAGTCCCAGGGTTACCCAGTCTCAGGGTTACCCAGTCTCAGGGTTACCCAGTCCCAGGGTTACCCAGTCTCCGAGTTATCCAGTCTCACACACTGAGTCTCGACTTTGGGGAGCGTGACCCAACACCGTGCTCGCAGCTGCCGAGAGGGAGGAGACCCCATCGCTGCGCACGCAGCTGCAGAGGGCAGCTGGCCTCTAAAAGCTCTGCAGCCCGAGTCTCGATCCAGAACCAACATCGATCTGCGTATGCCGCGTTTTCCACATTTGCTGTATTGCATACCACATCAAGTGAAGGGCTCTGTTGCTGGCCACGTTGTCCCAGAGGGCTGTGTGCAGCTACACGCAGGCCCGGCGCGAGCTCCAGGATGACGGGTTGACGAGCGCGTTCGTGCTCGCAAGGGTCACTGCAGTCGTGCGCAGTGTCGTGGGCAATTCTGTGTCTGAGAAAGTGGGTCGCGAGATCGAGTGGCTCCACGCGCCACCTCAGTCTCCTGCGAGGCTTGCCGAGGCCTCTGTGAAAAAGAGCTTCATAGCCCATCGGATTCCTCCGCTCTAAACAAAGATCCAACTCCCAGCTTTACTCCAACAACAGCTCGGCGCTTCTGTCCCTGAATCACACGCAAGTGTCGCCGTGGCGAGAGTGGCACCAGGCGGCCCTCTCGCCCAGACGGAGCCGCTGCGGCATGGAGCG
>NC_083818.1:12915649-12995011 GCF_015708825.2 Lethenteron reissneri | reverse complement strand
GCCTCCACGACGCCCGAGGGACTTGAATTTGTGCGGTGACCCACCAACCCTCGCCGCTGCCTCCACCGTGCTGCTGCGTTGCCGGCTGCCACGTGCGCATCTACGGGCCGCGCGTGTGTGTGTCGTGTGTGCGAGAGCTGACTCATTAAAGCTTTCATCGTGTTTTTGTAGACTTATTAAACGTCCCTTCTGGCTTTCATTGCACCTAACACGTGGGGGTTTACGAGTAGAGAGACAACTCGGTCATCTGCCCGAATGTCCGAGGCGTTAAACTCGAACTGAAGCCAACGACACGGAGCGAGAGCGCTCGACACCGCTGGCTGGCAGTGCCCTTTGAATTCTCGATTGGACCTCTTAAATGCCACTCGTGGGGCTTATAAATGCAGTGAATGTTCTCAAATAATTAGCTGCCGTTGTGCGGTGTGTGTTTGTGTGACCAACACAGGCCTTTGTGCGTGTGTTAGTTGAAGGGCGGTGGTGACACTCCCACTGTCTGCTCTCGTGATCAGTGCCTTTTTGAGGAAGGTTTTGTTTTAACCACAGCTGCTTCGCGCAGGCCCAACGACCCGGCACGTCAAGCAGCCAGCAAAGAGTTACAATCATTTTATCAATCATTGTTAGTCCCAGTCAATTGTAACACTTGAGGCCTGATTAGTGTACTTTTTGTATATTTTAGGAATATTTTGAACCTCAATTCTGCTACTTTCTGGAATAATCACAGCCATTTTCATAGGAAATGGGGAAAATTTCCAATTTACGTGTGGCTGATTGCGCGCAAAATCGACCCCATCCCGCCACCACGCACGAGCCACTGGGGGAGTGGCACTCTGCTCGCTCACCGCCTGCTCACCGCCTGCTGCTGCTGCGAGGTTGGCAGTGGTGCCCAGGCACAGCCAACAGAACAACTCAACACGTGTGGCAATACCACCACTGTGTGTGCGGCCTTGAAAGAAAACAAAGTGATACAAGGTGATGGAAGTGTTTGTTCTTGGAGGAAGGGCCATAATATATTCGTTCTCTTAAGGCCACAGCGCTGTTGACAAATGTGTCCACTCCGTTTGTTAATTGAGCTTGTTCGTGGCGCTACACACGCACGCTGAGCCACGTGCGCATTGTGAAACAGACGGAGCCTGATTGGTCAGTTGGATTTGTCGATGGGGCCAGCGTTGTGACATCGGCACTGCCCCGGCTACTGATTGGCTGTGGTGGATTTTGTGGAATGTGTGACCTCCTCACCCGTTTTTAAAGGGAACCGGGGCAGAATCGATGTGATGGGATGGTCTGGCTAAATGCCCGGAATTTCCTCAAAAGTGTGGAAACAAACTCTACCATGAACCGTGCCGCCTTTTGTGAATCGTGGCGATGTGCCATTCATCACGTTCTGAAGTGGGCGTGTGTGCGTGCTCATGGGAGGGAGCTGTCGCGGCGATGAGGGCAGGGGGGATGGTGAGGCAGGGACGCCGCCGCCGTGGTCTCCCTGCGAGCCCGGCAGGGAGCCAGAGACGACGCGGGGGGAGGCAGCGCGAGACGTCGCGAAGGGCCGGGCAGCTGACGCACCAAGACGCCGCCTGTGAAGAAGAGATCGAGCGACACCGCACGTGGTCACGCTTTCATTCAAGATCGCTTGTTTTTAATTAGTATCAATCGCGAAGTTACAGTAGCGGTCATGCGAGACGAGCTCAGCAGGTTGTGTCACGAACCGCCACTCGGCGCCGTGAGGGCTCAGCTCGCCGGCGAGCAGAGCGCCCCGCTGTGACAGAGCCGCCGGTAGATGCCTACAGGCAATCCACAGAGCCGAGAGAGACGGCGGTGGCGTCGTGGTGGTGGTGGTGGCTGCATGACCGACTGGACCTTGTGGACACGTGACACAAGACAAGGGCTGCCTCGTCAGAGACCTCACGGCTCGGAATAATAAAAACAACAAACCACGCAGAATGTTCCCGATCTCGTAAAATACCAGCGGGCTGCAGCCTGCGCAATGCTTGGATGGGCAGTCACCGTGCATAGCACGCGCGTTGCATGGTGCTGTTGGGCTTGCGCTCTGGGCAGAGCGCGGAGCCGCGTGGCTGCCCTGAATCGCTCTCCAATGTCCGTCTCCCGCCACTATCGACCCACGTGGCCAAAACAGGATGGAGATGCCCTCATCCACCAGTGGATTGACAAGATGTATAGAGTGCACAATTGCAACGCCCTTTATTTATCCAGTCTCAAGACTTCTTTTCAAGAGGGTCCTGCGTAAGGATATTTGACAGCTCGCATACAATATTGTTTGGCATGTGGGAGAAGACTTGAGTCCCCGGAGAAACCCCTCTCGTGTGAGGGGGTGACACTCGTTCAGCCAGTGGCGGTGGCACACGCCTGTGACGCAGCACTGCGGAGGCAGCGGCGGGGTTGATGGACCACACACACCTGTTGTGGAACTCCCTCTCCACGGGTGGCAAGCAGGCGCCATCCTCTGGCTCGCCAGGCGTTGGCGCAAATATGGACTCCACCTGTGCCACCTGTATGGGATATCGCGTTGCCCCCCTCGCACGCGTTAGTTTTATCTGGGTGCTCCGGTTTTTCCCCACGTGCAAACACTCAACAGTTGGCCAATAGCACCGTCATATATAGAGGGCCGCAGAGCTTGGACAATTGTTGGTAGCGCTGGCTGCCGCTGCCTTCCCCGCTCCTCGTTTGTGGTCCTCCTCGCCCTCTCTCTACGAGGGCGATGAGCGGGTACTGTGCAGCGCAGCGTCCACAAGTCGAGTTCCAGCAGCGCTACAACAACAACAACATCATTGCTACTATTATCAACACTCACGAGGACCCATTGCTCTGCAACGGGCACACCAACAGCAGCTGCTGCTGCCGTGTCCATCCTCTCGTCTCGCGGCGCTTGGGGCACGACGACTAATCTTCCTTTTGCGCCGAACAATGCCAGATAAGATGCATTGTGAGTTGGTTTGTAATATTCTCTGGAATTTAAATAATATTTTGGCAAAAATAACCTGTGGGTGTGTGGAGAGGGAGGGGCTGTATATCGGGGGGGGGGGGGGGGGCGCCGCCTCTCGCCGCACGCGCCCTGCACCGCTGCGCCCTCTCACGCCGCCGGGACATCTTCTCCTGGTTCTCCTGGTTCTCCTGGTTCTCATTGTTCTCATTGTCTCATTGTTCTCCTGGTTCTCATTGTTCTCATTGTTCTCCTGGTTCTCATTGTTCTCATTATTCTCCTGGTTCTCATTGTTCTCATTGTTCTCCTGGTTCTCATTGTTCTCATTAGTCTCCTGGTTCTCATTGTTCTCATTGTTCTCCTGGTTCTCATTGTTCTCATTGTTCTCCTGGTTCTCATTATTCTCCTGGTTCTCATTAGTCTCCTGGTTCTCCTGGTTCTCCTGGTTCTCATTGTTCTCATTGTTCTCCCGGTTCTCATTGTTCTATTGTTCTCCTGGTTCTCATTGTTCTCATTGTTCTCCTGGTTCTCATTGTTCTCATATTCTCCTGGTTCTCATTGTTCTCATTATTCTCCTGGTTCTCATTGTTCTCCTGGTTCTCCTGGTTCTCATTGTACCTCTCCTTATACTTTTCTTTCTGCTTAATTTGGATTCACGAGCGGTGGGCCGCAGGTTTTGTTAAGAACGGCCAGACGAATTGTGACAATAATTTCCGCAATGAAACGGAAGTCGGTGGGCAGAGAGAAGTGAGCGGAGCCTCGGCACGGGGTGGAGCGGCTTCTCTGCGCTCGTGTCCCACGCCACTCTTCCACAGCAGCTCTCCTCCCTCCTCCAGCGGTCCCTGTCCCCAGTGGAACCTCGCCCGTTGATTCCTGAGTCCGTGTTGAGGGCTCGGTCTGCCGGCCTGCTTTGGCTCATCCATGCTGTGTTCAACCGCCACGCTGCACGTCACAACAACTCACTCACCCACACATTCACTGACCCACACATTCACTCAACACTCACCCACACATTCACTGACCCACACATTCACTCAACACTCACCTACACATTCACTGACCCACACATTCACTCAACACTCACCCACACATTCACTGACCCACATATTCACTCAACACTCACCCACACATTCACTGACCCACACATTCACTGACCCACACACCCTCAGACACCCACTCGCCACACTTCTCTTTCTGCTTCTTCCCTCGCAGGGCTGCGCTTTGGAATTCCGACCCTCAACTTTACTCAAATCAATCGTTTGGAACTTTGCCGTAGCTGCTTGTTGCTGGCCGCGTGTGCACGACGCGTGTGCCACGACGCGTGTGCACGACGCGTGTGCACGCAGCACCCCGCGTGCAACTCGTCTCGCAGCGCCATGCGGCCTCCGTCGTCGACAGCAGCGACACGACCCAGCGTCAGCGACACGACCCAGCGTCAGCGACACGACCCAGCGTCTGCGGCGCGTCTCGGATCGACCGCCGTGCAATGAACGTGCAGCAGCAGCAGCGGCAGCGGCCAGTGCGTTCGTACGAACCGACCCCGCATCTCTCCCCCCTCCCCCCCCCCGGCGACAGCGGCACCGAGCGAGGATCGTCTCCTTTCCCCGCGGAGACCGAACCCGGGAGTTTGTTTCAGTCGGCACGAGGTTTATTATGGACACTGCACAGCGACATGTCATCACATTAAACACGATTCCGGTACCATAACATCAACCCCTGCCACCAGAATACAGACCCCAGTCCTCGGACTTTCCGTGCCAGAACTGGACACGTGGCGACCCGATGCAGGGCGAGGCTGCGGGGGCGTCTGCAGGGCCTATCGATGGATGTTGGATTAAACGATTCTTCGCTTAAACGGGAATTGTCCCGTAGTAACTCTCCCTGCCTGTATAAATATTCACAGTTGTAGCGCGTTTACCGCGTGATGAATGATTCAGGAACACCAATAAATGATGCAGGCCACTGCTGAGGCGGAAGAGGCAAATAGGACTAGGAGAGACACCGGCTTACTGTTGACAAGGTGGCCACTGTAATGCCCTCGATTTGGGGGCAATCCGCGGACGCCTGTGGCTCGCGGTTTGGGTCCCAGCAGCAACTCCGCGTGAGGTCACGCGCCACGCTGCTGTTGCTGCAATTACCGCAAGGTCAATCAGGGCACTCTTATACCAGCAACATCGTCATCTTCCTCGGTTTTGGCTTCTATCTGGCAGCACAAATCTCAGTCTCAGTGGACAGCTTCTTGTCCAGGCCCTAACCCTGATTCTTGTAGTCACATCTCAATTCGTAGACCTAATTCATTTTTTGCAATTAGATTCTGGTCTCTTGAGTTCTCACCTGGTTAAATAATACAACATACTGTACTCGTAAACTTGAACTTTAAACTGAATATTTGGGGCGGAACACCCAATCCCTATTTCACGTCACTTGAAAGAGTTCAGAGGAAGGCAGTCAGGGTGACTGATGCTCCAGCACTCACTGCCTGACTCCAGTCACGCGCATTTGGCAGTTGCCTCCGTATCACTCTGCTATCGTTTCTACCGTGATGGCTGTTACCCTGACTAGTTGAATCCTCCAGCTATGTTGTCTCGCCGTTCCTGCTCGTTTTCCTGATCACACACGCAGGTGTCTTCAACAAATATCAGCTCCCCCACCAGTCGTCACTCCTCCACGCATTTGGGAGAGAGCCTGCGCAAGGCACGAGCCCAGCAGCAGCAGCGTGATGAGTTCGCGGCCGCTGGCAGTGCCTCGCCTCGCTGATGACTCCAACTTGACCGGGGCCCTTCACAAAGCAGCGAGACCCTGCAGGTTGGAATTGGCGCAACTCCGAGGCGTGGGGCTGTGTGGGCTATCTAAAGTTTTGAATGCGGCTCTCACCTTGCGGTAGATATTTATTTTTGTTACGAACTTTAAATTAATTCCGGCTGTGGGTAATCGACATTCCGCGTGCAATTTAATAATGAAGAAAGCTCTCAGCGTGGATGCGTTTGATGTTGCAGTAACTCAGTAATAAAGAACGGCTCGCCAGGCACAGCTATTCCTGGCTTTTACTAAAGGCAGCTTTGCCTACATTTGTATCAAAAGATAAGCTACTTAATCAATTTTTATATAAAAAATATAAATGTTATAAAGTTTGGTTTTCGCAAACCGGTTGCCACCTGTCTGGGAAATGGCGTCTGTGTTGGGGTGGCCGCATGAATTTTATTTCTCTGGAGATTTGGTACCGGACTTGAGTTGAACTTCATCCCAGGAAACTGTTCACAATAGACCGAGGCTAGCGATGAATGTGTCTGGATTTGGTCGGCGGCGAAAAAAATTGTCGACCCCGGTTCAGACGCCCCACGAGCACCCCTCGCGCAGCGCACAGCAGCGGTGCCGTGCGGGTCCCCGCCCGCCCGTGCGGTGCCGTGCGGTGCCGTGCGGTGCCGTGCGGTGCCGTGCGGTGCCGTGCGGTGCCGTGCGGTGCCGTGCGGTGCCGTGCGGTGCCGTGCGGTGGTCATTGCCGTTCTGCGCGACTCGTCAAGCGGGTCCACTCCTCGGCGCGTCTCGTCCGAGTCATCGCTCAGCTCTACCTCGTCGGCTCGCCTCTTACCAACGTAACAGATGCCTCGGGCCGCATTCGAAACCCCGTCCCTGGCCGCGCATGGCGGGTTGGCGAATTCCCCGCACCGACAACGCAACGTTGACGAGGAGAGTGAGCGGCAAGTGGCGAGACAATCTCCCCACGTGCGTGGCCGCGATGCAAGCGTCGCGCGTGCGTGGCGTCCGCAATTGTGCCCGACCCGCGGGGCGTCTCCAGGGGCGCCGTCGATTTGTCTTCAACCTCGACGTCTCAGATGGGCCACACGACTCGAGGGGGCATCGTACCCCACGTGGCCCAGCGGCGGCGCGTTCGCCGATTGTTGCAGAAGTTCGCGGATCGAGTCCGGCTCCCACCCCGATCGATACTGCGGCTTCAGCCACAGTGGACGTTAAAGATCCCCTGTGCCGGCGGGGTCCTAAGTTGGCAATTTCAAAAATGGCCCCCAAATTACTCAATTAGGATGATACACAGTAGCAATTATCGCCCCTTACTGACAGCAGACTAAGGTCCACTTGCAGGCCAGGTGCTGAGGCAACTTTTGCCGCAGAGGGGCAGGCGTCAATAGCGGTGCCCTTTCAAACGTGTCGAGATGTGAAGCGCATTGAGACGACCCAGGGTACAGGAGTGTGGCGCTCTTTAAAAAAACACATGATTCTCAGTCTTACCTGGACAAAATCACTCGCCTAGTTTTAACTCACACAGCAGACCTGTTTTATTGTTGCTCACGAATAAGGGGGCATCCAGGAACCTTTGGGCAGCCCTGCTGCTGATGTGCATCAGTGTGCCCGTGTACACGCGTGTGCCAATGGGCACACGCGTGTGCAGTGGCGGTGTATTTGGTGATTTGCCTGTGCGCCTTTCAGTCTCCCGCAGCCTGCCTTGCTGCAAGCTGAGCTCTGCCAGTTGTGTTAGTTATGTGGAATATTGATCACACGAGCATCTGGGGAGTTCCCTGTTTGTATTTCATTTGGAAATGTCTCCTGTAACTCAACTTATTGGCTGGAATGTTCTTATTCTTCTATTCTGGCAATTCAGGGGCTCTTCCCCTCCTGGGAAGTGTGTGTGTGCGCGCGGATAGCTGTGAGCGTAGCCCTGTCTGCTGCCACAGATGTCTTTAGGTTCATCTAATTTAAAAGCAATATTCCGTGTTGATGCGCTGGGAGAATGGGACTTGGGCTGTGAAATGCTTAATACCGTGGCGCTTGAGGACTGCGGTGTGCGGGTGTGCAAAGTGCATCGAGCCAGCCGCAAGTGTTGAAACTTTGCACCATCACGCAATAAAACCCTTCAACTATCCACAAAACCGGGCCCGTTTGCTATCCACACGCGTGTCCTCCCTCTGCATGAGCGGCCTACATGCAATCGCTGTGTCCCGTACCCTGTCTGTATAGCCCTGTCTCCAGGCCCTGTCTTTATAGCCCTGTTCCCAGTCTCTTGTTCCCGATGACGTTCGGAAATCTGGCGGCGGGGCACGCCGTGACTGTGATCTCAGAGGCATCTTCATCCGAGCCGCGCAGGAAGCCCACGGTGTCCTTGCCGCTTGCCAATAACTGCGGAGCCGCAGAGCCGGCGAGCTTCTCGCGAGACAATTTCGCTCCGTGCCATCATCCCATCATCCCATCATCCCATCATCACATCATCCCATCATCCCATCATCACAGGCGTGCGCGGTAGCTGCGTTCGGGCCACCGCTGTCTGTGGCTGATTTGCATCGCTGGCGTGATCGAATGAGTGTATGACATATGGAGGGATGATGCGTGATATTTCACGGATTAATGCTATCGCTTGGAGCGCCGTTGTCTTCCGTGATCAGACTGTGCCATCGGTGGCGCTCGCTCGCGGTCTCGTTGTTGACATCGTCTGGGGGCTGGATGACTCCGCGCTCAGTCATCACTCCGTGTGCCAGGTGCCCGCCTGACCCCGAGTTTAAACTTGATTACAGGCCCAAAATGCCGAAGAGCCGGCAACAAAGAGCACTATCAGTAATTTATAAGCGTTAACGTGTTTCTTGAATTAAGCAATGTTATTGTGAACAGCTTGGAAAATAGAAAATAGGAAAGAATTGCAAACTGGATCAGTGCGAGGGAAGAGGCAGAAAGAGAAGTGAGGCGATCTGCAGTGCGGTGAGTGGGTGACGGAATTGGTGAATGATGAGTGAGTGTGTTATTGTGACCTGCAGTGTGGTGGTTGAACCGTATGGATGACGATACATCTCCTCGCCTAGGATGAAGAAGGCCGTGGGTTTAATCCCAACCCTGACGCTTGCTGTATATTTGGAGTTTTAATGTCTCTCTCGCGTTGGTTGCGTTGATTTTTCTTAGGGTCCTCCGGTTTTCCCCTCCACATTTAGAAACACGCGTTCAGAGTATTTGGCTGCTATACATTCCCACGTGATAATCCACTTCGTTGAGCTATTATTTGTGGCCAGGTCGCTTCTGAAAAAGAGCTATATAGCTCAGTGGTCCTTACCTGGTAAAATGAAAAGTAACTTTAAGAATGACGTTCACTGGCATAGTAGCCACGGTAGTAGCGACAAGAAGGCGACTGACCACCAGTGAGTGAGCGACTGCATGCAGCGATCCAGTAAGTGCCGGGTCACCCTGAACTCTGAACTCTATCCGACGCAGCAGCAGCAGGATTCTAGCTGAGGCCGAACCTGATGCTCTGTACGACAGCAGCGAAAACTGCTCGGAGTTCAAGAGGCTTTTGCACGGAAAACACAACCAAGGTTATTCGATCCCTCCTTAGCCAGACGGGTAACACAGCCGTCTCGTGACAGCTCGGATAAAGATTGTTGAGCCAATGACTGAGTCCCTGGAGGTCAGAGAGCAGCAGCATGAGCTACTCGTAGAAATTGACTCTTAAGAGCGTTCTTAAACACCCGTTGAACATTATGTTTCAATAGCGGTGTTTTTAGTGCACTCAGTTACGCAGTGGCCATTATCATTATCTTCCATTAATCTCCACATACAAATTGAATACGGTGTGGGGCCCCCTTTGCAAGTCGCGATGCAATGTTGTTCCTAATGATTTGTGTGCTGCTTTGTGTGTCCGTGATTACCCATCCTCGGGGGGCATTAAAACTTCGCAGCCACAGGGCTTCAGTCGTGCAGCTTCCTTGCCTCTGCTGCTTTTATCAACAAATAAAATCCCGTAAACAAAACAAAACTCGCGATTATCATAATTGCTATAAATTGTCCCCGACCAAAGACAAATGTAATTAAAAATGTTTCTCTTGATGTTTGTGAGAGCCTGCACTTAAATCAAAGCGTTTGATAAAAACGAACTCTTCCCTGTGCTTAAAACGCCAACAGCTTGTTAAACTAACCGGACCCTTCTTCACGCCGTCTGTTAAGCCCGCCCTGTGTTGTCTCAGTCAGCGCTGAGAGCAGAAAGGCCCCTCCACTGTGCCGGCAGCGGCCCTGTGAGCGCGCCTGGCCACAACGAGACGCGGGACGAATCTCATCAGGATTCTATTTTTGTTTCGTGACGAGGCCACTGCTGGAATGAGGGCCTCCACCAGCAGGACCTGCAGAGTGTATTTGGTCTGCGCTTCCATGAGAACCCACACTTCACCCCACCGATGGTCGACTTCATTGAGGAGGACCCATCCACACTGTCGGCTGTGGGCAGGAGAGACTGGGCCCGTGGTTGAGACTTGCCGCGCGGGGAGGTGGGATCGAGCGGTGACCTCTGCACTGCGAGTCCAGTGGCAGCTGCCTGAGCCGCGGCGATGGCATGCACAGCGTTCATTCACAGCATTCATTCACAACATTCATTCACATTTTTAATTCACGCAATTCATTCACAATCATTAAGCAAAACATCGATTCACAGCATGCATTCACAATACGCATTTACATTTATGCGTTCACAATAAATATTCACAGTATGAATTCACAACATTTTTTCACAGTATTCATTCACAGTTATTAAAAAAAAATATTCAACAGTATTTATTCACAATAATCATTCACAGTATTTTTCGGTGACGCCTGCACTGGGGTGCTTAATCACTCGCGTGTTGTAAGGAGTTTTAATAAAATGAAATAAATAAAATACAGCGCCTTCGTGATCTCGGCGTGAAATGTGTTTTAGTCGTGTCGTTGACGATTACGTGAGATGAAACCAAATTCACCAAGTGTCTGCACCCAAGTGTCTGCACAAACATATTTTCTGTACTGCATTTCCAATCTCACAGTCTTAGATTCGCTTCACTGTGCAGCGCAAGGCAGCCTGTGGTAGAGAGCCCGGCCGTGAGCATTGGGGCTGGGTTTGAGTCCGTGTTGGGGCCACGTCTGAGTCTGCGGGTGGGCCTGGTGCTCTCCCTGCTGAGCCGACCGTCGGGAGAGCGGCCTGCACCCTGCACGAAGACGACTGCCTTCACTGCCTTCACCTCGTGCAATGCCCTGCGGTCACAACGTGTCAGTGTACGACCTGGCACCTTCTCACAACGCCCACGCGTGTTTCCCGGAACCGCCCAGAACGGTTCCTACTCCCGTTGCTGCGATGTCCTCGCAGAGAGAAGCAGGCGGTGAACCCGGACCGCAGGGACGGGTTGGTTCACAGCGGCTGCGCACTGCGGCGCACGTGCTGTCAGTGGCTTGCGAGTATCTAGGATGTTGTCCACCACGTGATGTTGTCGAGCTGTTTTTCACATTTGCATTCCCGCGCCCTGTGACGGTAACAGTCTTTTAAGATGTGCGCTGTGATGGAATAGAACGTGGCAATTTCCCTGCGAGTCACTCCAGGCATGCACACTGCCATTTTTCATTAAACGCAATTGTGGAGGCAAAATCATTTTTCCCCCGGGCTCGTGGAATTGCCACGGAAACGTTTTTCTCTTTCAGAGGCCGCCGTCTTTGTGCTGCGAGGCACGTGGCGAGAACAGATAGCGGTGACCTACGTTGTAGGGTTTTTTTTGTGCGGTACGAATGCCGGGCGCGCGCACGGCCGTAGGAGCCGATCAGAGCCCACACCTCGCAAGGAACAATCGCACCATTTGCGCCCGGCGTTAGCATCCACGCCTCTTCGTTTTATATTTATTTTGCTTCCTAATTATACAGCCGTGCGGCGTGTCTGCCGTGACCTGGCTGACTCGTGCACAATTCACAAGTTCCTCTGCGCTTGGTCGCTTTAGCAAAGTGGGAGTTGCTATCACAACAGCGTCGGAGAGTCACGGCGAGCGCCGCGGCGCGTAAAATGCAAATCACCCGCCCGCCTTGCGCAGGAGCTCCGCGCAGCGAGTGTCATAAATTACACAGCGTGGAAATGAGTTCCCAGTTAATTTTATTTCTGAAATGAATTCATTGAGTCAATTTTTTAGTAAAAGACATTACCATATGTTTCACAGTGGGCCCTGCAAGCTGTGCATGCTGCATTGACGAGTGCGTTCAGAGCAACGCGTCGAGCACTTGCTGAGGCTGTAGTGGAGGCTCCGGGAGGCCCGCGTGAGACTTCCTGGCGGGGCCCCGTCGCTCGTTAGCGACGGAAACAAAACGAGTCTCGCCGCGGGCCCTCTTGTGTGTGAGGCGCGGGACAACTTCCCCCTTCGCCAACCCCTGGGGAGTTCTGGGTATGCGACACTCGCATCACGCTAAATAGCCGGTGAGAAGAACTTCCAACAATATCCTGGCAGAACCGGAAGGCTGGCAACCACAGCAATGGACACGTTGATCCGTTCATTTATCTCACCACAGGGAGCAGCCTCGCGGATCCGTCGTACGAGGGCGGCCTAATTGATCTTATGATGGGTCGGCCACGTTTTCTAATCTCTTTGAGATGGTGCCCTGTGAACAATGACAGGTCCAGCCAATGGGGGTGGTGCCTTCCTCCCGCTGCCTGTGAGCAGCAGCAGCAACAGCGCTCTGTCGCGTGCTGTCGCGCCCTGTCGCGTGCTGTTGCTGCTGTTGTTACTGCTGCTGCTCCTACCATTCGTGTTCGGCCCGCGCGACGCGTGGTGCTGCTGTGATGGGGTCTCTCGTGGTTGTATTGTAGCGGGGTTTAGAATTGCTGTCGAGGCTTTGCCGACCATTGAGTCTCCACTCGAGTAGCAGTCCTGGCCGCCATTCTGAAGATGTCGCCCTTGGAGGCAGTGTAATGAAACACGAACTGGGGTATTCGCCAACATCAATGGAGAACCTATAATGTTGCCTAAAATGATCGAGCAGACAAGTCGCCTCCTTCACATATCTGTCCCTCCACGTAAAAAATACTGGAGATGAGAGGCTCTCTGACAAACAGGCCTCCTACTGGGGGTAGAGGCTGTCTGGGAAATGGGCTCGCCGGTTTCGGGGCTATTTCTAGAGGCCCCGCGACCTCCGCTCGTGCTCCCCGTGGGACTGGAGCGCGGAGAACGCGAATCGTGGGACCACAGGGCCCCTGTGGTCCCACGTGCGCACGTGAAGCGGGGTTATTGGCGCCTCTGAATCGGGGCGTGCGAATTGGCCCGCGGTGTCTCGCAGACTCCGCGTGCGTCGGCTGAGAGACGCGGGCGTTCACGTCGCAGTGGAAGTGCCTCGCGCTCTGCTCTGAAGAAGAAGGGGAAGGGCGGTTGACAGAGACGTGAGCTCGAGATAACGCGTGAGCTCGTGACGAGGTGTGCGCGCGTCTGTGTTTATTGCTGTGTAACAGCGTGGGCAGAGGCAGACAGAGACAATTACCAAGGGGAGGCGGTGGTCCCGAAATGTCAAGCATTTCAAGAGGGCCTCCTACATTAATGCCAAAGCACAACCCACCCAATGTATTCTCCCCGGTAAATATCCACAACACAACAATGGTCGGGGTTTCAAGCGAGGGGCGGGCATCGTCGCCCACATCGCCTCCACCCTTGGATCCACATCGCCCCCCACCGTGGCACGTGTGTCACGTGGTGCCGGCCGGACAACCGAGCCGCGTTCCATCGCTTGGCAAGCGACAGGCGCCGATCTGCCGTGGCTCGCAGCCTCGGATGGGCTCGGCTGATTGGCAACACACAGGTGCATGTCCAACCGGGCTGGGCGATGATTAAGTAATGACAATGCTAATCACCTGATTGGTGGGAGAGCACATTCGTTACCCATGGTGTGCCTGGGTAATTGGCTCAGCTGCTGCTGCTGCCGCGGTATAAATGGGCAGTGGAAACAGAGCGCTGTGTCTGTGTCGCGCAGTTACTGCTGCAGATGGCGATGACGACGGTAAGTGGCCTGATGATGATGATGACGACATGGTGAGCCTGTGGATTATACAGTGCGCAATAAAAACGCCGCACAGCCCTGTCGCGGAATTGGCCCCGCGGGGCTGGCAAGGCGCCCTCCGAGCGCGGAGCCGCGTGGCCCTGAAGGCGCGCGGCGCGGGGAGGCAGCGCGCCGAGGTGCTCGTGGCTCCCACGTGCGGGAGAAAAATGTCACCAAATAGGCAGTTGAAGGTTAGCGGAGATGAAACAGAGCTAAATAACAGCTTCCTAAGTGGGTTATAGATCGAATATCGCTCCTGGAAGGGTGCCGGGGTTAACAGAAGGAGGTATGTGGATGGAGCGCGCACGGGGCAGAGTGTGACGGATAAAGCGGGACGGCGTGAACCGGGAGATTCATTCACCGAGAGGCAGCAGGGGCCTGAGCTCCGGCCGTGACCCCCCCCCCCCCCCCGTGGATAAACAGGCAATAAAGCGCAGCCGTGATTGAGCAGCGGGGGCGGCAGGCCGAGTGATGATGTCCGGTCCACAAGAGAGGAGAGAGGCCAGGAGATCCCCTCACAGCTCTCGGAGATTTGTAACTCGCACAGATTTCGCACAGAGGCGCGGGACGCCACAAGCAAGCGGGAAGGTAGCCGGGACATGCGCCAAATGTTTTGTTCAACCGGTCAACTATGAATGAGCGTTTGTACATGTGGAAGGAAATCGGAGTACCGGGCGAAAACTCAGGCGTGGGATGATGGTAAACCTGTCCCCGTATCGATATTTATTAATCCACTTCCTGCACTACCATACCGTGATCAGGAGATGACCGGGCTAATTAAGTCTTTGTTACCTTCACAGAACCAAACCTTACCACCATCATCATCATCATCATCGCTCGCTTTGACGTGGAACAAGCCTCCCGGCACAACCCAGATTACTGAGTTGAGCGGCTGACGGGGGAATTAATGTTAGGCTCCTTCAGGCGGGATAATCAAGCTGGGTCGCGCTGTGTAACTCGCATGTGGCTGGGGTTTCGTGGCATTGTGGCGACCCAGGTTTGTGCGATTTCGTTTAAATGCGCCTCGCCTATTTCTACCCAAAATTTGCTACATGCGGTCGTGCGTGCGATGGCACTGTGTGTGTGGTGCGTGGACT
The DNA here is from genome assembly GCF_015708825.2 of Lethenteron reissneri. NCBI lineage: Eukaryota > Metazoa > Chordata > Hyperoartia > Petromyzontiformes > Petromyzontidae > Lethenteron > Lethenteron reissneri. The sequence goes on along the minus strand of NC_083818.1, from coordinate 12,980,188 downwards.
TGTCGGCAGGCAGCCGTCTTGTGCGTTTTCGCTTTGTGCGCTTCTTTACATTTTTTGAACGCATCTACCGCACGGACACCTCTCTTAGCCAACACAGTTTCGACTACGAGTCTACGACGTTCCGCAGACAGACGGGAAACGGCAGTGACAATGTCCTGCTGCACTGCTGCAGGACCAGTGGGTTCCAATCGGCACTTGTGCATTCACACTCCCCCCGCTGCCTTTCTCCCCCGTGCCCCCCCCCCTCGTACCGCCGCGTGTGCGGAGCCAGCCCGGGGAGTGCCGTCACGGCCGCGCCTGACGCTGCTGACACGCGGCCTGGTCGCCGCTGCTGCTGCTGCCGCAGCGTCTCGGTAATTGTCTGTCACAAGCCCGTGGCAGCCGCTGCTGGATGAACTTTAATGACGTCTCGGGCCCCTTGTTGGAGCGGCCGCACTGTGATACGGACCGCGTCGTGCTGGGAGCCGGGGACGCTAACTCGAGGAGCAGTCGGCTCGCCGCAGTCTCTGAGCGAGCCCAGACGAGATTCGGCGCCGTGGCTCTCCCCCGTCTCCGACAATCATCACTGGAGCAAGATGATGGCTCAAGGGCAGATCCAGGCACGGGGAGTTTTTGGTGTTTCCAAAACGAGACTGAGAATGCCACGGAACATTCGTAGCGCCGCAGATGTTTGCCCGCAGGTGTGTGGCCTCGTAATCACTTCTGTTAGCGGCTCGCCCCGATAAATATATACACACACACACTGCACATTTATATATTTATATAGGAAGTGAATATAAAACCCGGCTCCTGTTTCCATCTCAACGCTCCGCCGGATGATTGATGCCGATGATCAAAGAGACGGCTGTAGGGTATCACCTGCGCAGCGACGTCGTGAGAGGCGCTCGCCAAGCTCGTGCCAGGCAACGTGCGCGGTGGGTACGGCGCGGGGTGACGAGGGGGCGCGGGGTGACGGGGTGACGAGGGGGCGCGGGGTGACGAGGGGGCGCGGGGTGACGAGGTGACGCGGGGTGACGGGGGGGGCGCGGGGTGACGGGGGGGCGCGGGGTGACGGGGGGGCGCGGGGTGACGGGGGGGCGCGGGGTGACGGGGGGGCGCGGGGTGACGGGGGGGCGCGGGGTGACGGGGGAGGTCGTTCGCGCGCGACGCCGCTCGCGCATGGACTCAGAGGCGGTCGTCGGCATCCGCTTTATTATTGCACCGCAGTAAACCCGCGCGGCAGCTGCGTTACGTATCGAGCGGGTTCTTGCATTCATCTTCAGTAGCCGCGGTCCCTCTCGCGGTTTGTTGCCGGCTGCTATCAAACGCGCGGCGCGTGATGGATGTTGCCTCCGTCAGGGAAACGAAAGTGAAGAGGTGAGGAGGGGGAGGGGGCTGTGCGCAGGAGGTGCTGCTCATTATTCCGCGTCCACCGATGGAAAGGCGGAACCGATGGCTCCACTGCCGACGATGAGGGGGGGGGGGGGAGGCTGCGTGGTAAATGACGAGTGGACAGCCTTCCATTAAGAGCGTCTTCCTCTGCTTATTTTACAACTAAACACATTGCGCTGTTTGGTAGCGTATGGGATTTTGAACCCTGCAAAACGAATGCATTTAATTTTAAATTCCACGGGACCTTTGCTGATCTCATTTTAAAGCAGCCCCGGGATAGCGCGAGAGTGCACGAGGAGAGTAAATGGGAAATTAAAGACACGGCCACGGTCGTGCAATTGACGCAAGGCAACCCAAACGATGGACCACACAGACCCACTGTGGAGTCTGCGCGCCTTCATCGGAGGAGGAGGAAGAGCGACACGAACGCTCTCGTCAAGCCCGCTCGTCGTGCCCAGCAGGCCTCAGACGTCGGCATCCCGCCGCTGCGCCTGAGCCATCTTGGTGCCGCCGTGTCTAAGGCGCGAGTCGCCGAGCGCGCGTCTGGCGGAGGAGAGGAGGCGCCCACTGCGCCCTCCCCCCACACCTCGCATGGCAATGTGCCCCCTCGGGGGGGCAGGGGGCGGGGGGGAAGAGCTGCAACACAAATCCGGCTGCGTGAGTGAAGGGTCGCAGGTGAGAGCAGGGCCATCTGGGCGGGAGTTCACGAGTCGCAGCAGACTGGCGGCAGAGTGAGTTGAGCGCGTGGGAGAAGCGATGAGGACGACACGAGCGAGAGCGGTGTTTGAGCCCGAGCCGGGGGAGTGCGCACTCGGTACTGTGTGCCACGGGTGATGCCCCTTTGGGATTGAAGCCTTAAAAAACACAAGTTAATTCAATTGCTGAGCACAGGCCCAAAATGTAAAGCGGCCAGCAATAAACGGCACTTGAATGAGCAAAGAGCTTGGAGGGGGGGGGGAGAGGCTGGGACAAGGACATTCCAAAGTGGAGCAGAGCAAGAGAGGAAGCAGAAAGAGAAGTGCGGTGACCTGCAGTTTGGTGGTTGAACAGAGTGGTGCTGGTTGTTGCTGGCTGCGACATGTTGTGGTGTTTCGCCGTTGGGCTTGTGTTCAGCACGTGGTGTAAATACACAACCGCCTCTGCCTGGTGGGGCTTTTACCGCGGGGTTTCTGGACTTGTTCCCCGCGGTTTTCTGGTAGTGTATCACTTCATTAGCATTGGTAGAACGCAGACAAACTCTGGACCAGATTGAATTGTAAAGATCTGGCAGTTCATTGCTATTGGCTCAAGCAAGCCTGATATCGAAGCCGGTCCAGAGTTTGCTCGTGTTAAACCAATTGTGATGAAATTGTGTACTCCCAGTAACGCGTTCTCGTGTCTCTGCACTCACGCTGCACACACCCGTCTTAATTAACATGTTTCGTAGATTATGATAATCAATAGAGCAACGAGAATGCGTCGTGCGAGCTGAAACACCATAAAAAATACTGTCACACGTTCAACTCCTCCGAGATGGTGGTCTGGACCAGGCTGAGCGCGTTGTACAAGCGGTGCCGGCAGTCGCGAGGCAGATGGGTGGGAGTGGCGCCTCCCTGCTGCTGTGGGACGTTTGTCCAATTCGCAATAAAATCCCGGTGCTGTGTGCGAGCGACACGAGCATTGGGAGCGTGACGGGTTGCAGGGCGCGGCGCGTGGGGGGGTCCCCTCCTCGTTCCTTGTCGCCTCGCCACGAGCGCTGTGCTTCACCTCTGCGCCTTGCGACTCGCCGCTGCCGCCCTCCCCGCGTGCAGGCGCGGGGCCCGTTCGTTGTCCCTTATCGCGCCGCAAGGAGCACGCAGGAAGCTCGCACACAGAGCGGGCCCTGGCGAGGGACGCGAGGGACGGAGATGGGGGGGGGGGGGAGAGGGAGACGCGCCGGTTGCATATCTTTACTGGAACAGGCAACTGCTCGGACTCTCTCATTCACGGGGCCCTTATCTGGAAACAGCAGAAGCCGGCCTCGTCAGCGGCATCCGAGCAACGCTCGAAGTGGCGAGAGCGGCGCGCGCCGCCCGCGCCGTGAGACTGGGCCCGTGCGTGGCTCAACCCCGTGACGTTGACCTACACGGCGGCCGTGAACCCACAGGCTGTTAACCTGCATGATGCCTGGTGTTAATTGCCTTGGCGTTAACCTGAACAACGTTCATCCGTGACACTAACCGAGGCAGCGATAAACTGTACTCCATTATCATGGGACCTCCTTTGCCAGTACCAAAGTATAAGAATACTGTAGGATTTTCCCATTTTTTTCTGACAACAAAACTGAAACCTTTTGACAAGAAATCATGTCTGCATTAAACACAATACGTCCTCTGGTCTAACACCGTTTGAGACGAGGCTAAAAAGAAAGCTGTCTGGTGTGGACCTATCAGTTTCAAGGACAATGCATGTATTATCGGAGTGTTTTTTGTTTGCATTCTGACCACAAGTCTTGTGGTAAATGTAGACATGATTCCTCGTCAAAAGGTTTCAGTTTTGTTGCCAGAAAAAAGGGGAAAACCCATATTCTTGTACTCCATTAGGCAGTCTTCTGTTAACCCACGCAATGACTGCGATGTCGACCTGTGCTGCGTTATCCCTTCGGCTATGAACCTGCACGCCGTGAACAGCTGCAATAGGAATCCCCGTGGCATTGTGTTTTAAACGACATGCCACTAACCCAGGGCGTGTGTGGTTTGTCCCGGCGAGGCGATGTCCAACACCAGCGTAGACGAGGCTCCCCCCCCCCCCTCCCTCTTGTTCTCGTTATTTTTCTCAAATCGCTGTGTGCCATCAACAACGGCCCGAGGTTTCCACGCCGCGCTCTGTTCACCAGTTGTTGTGACCCTCCACTCTGTCCCTCTGTCCGGTGGTCGGTGTGTTCCACGTCGACACGAGGAGGGTTGGTGGGTCACGCCGCACGTTGCGTGCAGCTCCACATCCCCGGGCGGCGTCAGTGGCGCCATCGTCTGCCCTGCCAAGGTCATGGCAGTACAGCAAGTGGGGTGTGGATGTAGCCTCTCAGCTCCCCGCAGGCCACGCAGGGGTTCTCCGGTTACTTCGACTTCCTCCCTCGTGTGTAAACGCTCATGAATGGTGTTGGTCAGACATCCCGATGTAGGATCACAGAGCTTGGGCATTTGTTGGCGCCGGTTCTGGCTGCCTTGTCTGTGGTTTACCGCGCCTCTAATACGAAACCTGTGCGCTTTATAAGCTCCACTACAGGGCTTTAGAGATACAAATGTGCATACACGACGGGATATACAAGTACCATATATGATGATTCTATTAATGATGCCTAAGATCTCAGACAGGCGGGTGGGGACGTTGGACGTTCAGTGCAGGCGATCATCGCCTTCTCCGAGAGGTCCCATCCGGTTTCCTAGGGCGTCTTTTGTGACCAATACCGAGCAGACGTCCAGCGGCCAGCAACAAGCAGCTCTGTCAATGCTAAATAGTTAAGAACGAACGCGTTTCTGGACTTCATAGCGAGTCTCTTTATTTGCAGAGCTTGTGGAGAGCGACAATTGCTGCAGCTGTGTGCTGGCTAACACGTGGCTGGCATTGAAGAAGAATTCGTCGCTGGGATGCATTTTACTCCACAGGGCCCGCATGTTTTGAACTCCGAGTGGCGGGTGGCACAGGGGATTGAGTTCAGATGAGGCTCGGCTGGTTGCAGTTTGTGAAGGAATAGCAGCAGCGTGGTGGAGGTCGTATGTTGACCATCTTTTGCATCATACGTAGCCAACCGTGCTAATCGGAGGTGCACGTGAAGGCTCCGACGCGCACGGCAATGATGTTTACACGGAGCGCCGATTCCTGACAGATCGGACGGTGCCTTCTGCGATTAGAAGCGCCTCGTGAGGATTCGTGCGAGAACGCGCTGACGTCATAACAACCGTGTGACTGGTGGCGAGTCGTCAACATGAGCAGACGCCTCGCCTCCTTCTTCACCCAACCGTCGCGCCACATACAAACTAAGATTAAAGGGGTATATTGAACACATCCCATCAGCCGCACGTCCTTCTGGGAGTGCATGACTTCAGCAGTATGGCAGCAATAGTCGCAACAAGAAAGCACGACTGCTGGTGAGACCCTCAAAGACAAAGACGGTCCCGAGTTTGCGTTCGAAAACCATTGCCGGTGAAATGATGCACTCCCAGAAGGCGTTGTGGCTTTTGAGATGTATACAAACAAATGCGATTTGATTTTGATTTAGAGGGACAGACAAGGGAATGAGGTGGCCTGTGCCTCTCCAGGATTGTGAAGGAGTTCAGGTGCGGGCGTGGATGTGCACGTGGCCTGCGATCCAACACTGGAGGCAGCCGCGAGGGTTGGTGGACCACCCGTGTGTGGGGCATTCCTTCACCGTGGTTCGTCCAGGAGGAGCCATCGCCTGGCTTGCCACGCAATTCGTATTGCTGATGTAAGATACATTTGTAGCGAATGATACAAATATGGCTCCATTTCAAAGGCGCTCAGACAGCGCGTGCGACTCAATCCCAGTCCCAGTGCTCCCGTGAACTCCTCTCCGCCTGTTCCGTCTGGGGGATCGAGCGTTGCCCCCTCACACGCGTGAGGTTTCTCTGGGTGCTCCAGTTGCTCCGGTTTCCTCCCAAATGTATAAATAACTCCACAATTGTCTGCTCATTTATTGCGTTACACAACGAAACGTTTTTAGTGAAATATTCACAGGGAGTAGCTTATCAACGTCACAGCATTAAATAATCATTAGACTTTATATTAAAAGATACAAGGCTAATGTTCGTATAATCACCACTGGAGGTGAAAAGAGGGACTGTCGAGAGAGCCTGTGGATAGTCGCTTGTGAGACCGTGTCGTGCTGGCCTCCGTGCGGGGCTGGCCTCTTTGGCGAGTCCCACGCGGGGACTGGGATTGGGTCGCGCTGTCTGTGAGGCCCTTTAAAATGTATCTGGGTTTCATTCGCTATAAAATTACCTGACATCGCCAATAAAAATATAGCTACGCTAAAAGTTACTGTTGCTTAATTTTATGGAGTACAGCAATCACCGTATGATAATTAATATAATTGATAGTCACAAGTAATCACCTCGCCTGGCACATTGCTCACTGACTTTTCAAAACAGCCGCCTGGATGCCGCAGTTCCCATCGTGTACCAACATGTACATCTGAGCAGCGGGGTACGCACCAAACGATGTGTGCGGACGTGTTGTGAGCGCGACATCTGAGGTGTCGTTATATTTTATCACATTTCAATGGCAGTGGAAATTCAGTGGCGCGCCTTTCCAAACAATTTGCTTTGTTCCCGCAGCGGAGTATTTTTATTTCATTTCGGCAGCTTGCACGCCGCCCTAATTGGAACGGCATTAAAATGTAAATCAAAGCAATCTAAACCATCTTGTTTAATTTGCGCTGCATGTGCAAACACCCTCCTGGGCTATGATCAATTACAGCATCGGCGGAGGAGTCCTTTGCACAGGTACAACGGCGACCGCTCCACCGGTCTGTGTCAAAACTGACCCCCGTCTCGGGGCACAAGGCGGCTTCAAATACAGATCCAGATCTGACCAAACCTATGAATAAACCCCCATTCAAATATCTCGGCTGAAAGCAGGCGGTGTTCCGTCGGAATATATGGAGTCCAGACGCCGAATTGTCAGCGCCGCCCTGGCTTTAAAGGTCACGAGACCCAAGGAGGGCATTTGCCTGCCACTGGGAGCTGCCGATAGGTAATGTCCGATTTGCTTCTTTTTCGTGAACGGGCTCGTCCGCTCTCTTCATCGGGCAGCGCGCGGATTGCATCTCGCAGTCTCGCGCGTCTTCAAGAAACCTGTTTCTGCTGCCGCGCCGGGAGATAGGATCGAACCGGCGACCCCCCTAGACCGCAAGTCCGGTGCGCTGACCGTTGCACCACGGCTATGGCAGCTCCACTGAAGAGCAGTTCTCCATGCAGACGTCGAGCCCTCCTCTAACACGAACAGTGTTCTTCAACATAAGCGGCTTGTTGAAATTAATCTGCTTGCAATCCCTCGCTCATTATTGTCGGATTAGCTGCTTGTGCACCGTTTCTCGTTGCTCATTGTCGGCGCTTGATTGGAAGGAAGTCGGCTCGGCGCCCTCACAGTCCACATCCTTGTTTCGTTCCTTACAACTTCTGCTCGCAGGCACAAAGGGTCAACTTCAATCGGCCAGCAACAAGCAGCAATTTTACATTTATAATACGAGTAAATGTTTCAAAGTTCAACATATTTCTTGAAATCAGCAGGGTTATTATTATTATAAGAGGTTGGGAAAAGAGACGATGGGAGGGAATTCCAAAGTGGAGCAGTGCAAGGGATGAAGCAGAAGTGAGGTGACCTGTAGTGTCGAGAGCGTGGGTGGTGTGTGGGGGGTGCGTGGTGCGTGGGGGTGGGGTGTGTGGGATGTGTGTGGGGTTTGTGGGGTGTGCGTGGTGTGGGGTTTGTGGGATGTGGGGTGCGTAGGTAAGTGAGTGTTGTTGTCACCTGCAGCGCGACCAATATGGATGCTAATGGTCGCGAAAGCATGCGTGTTAAACTGACGCTGTGGTTGAGACGACACAGTCCTCGACAGAGTGAACTGTGGACACGCGCCAGTAGCGATAGGAGACGACTGACCGCCGGCGAGCGAGTGATTGGAGTGAATTAGCGAGTGCTGGATCGTTCATCAACTTACCAACTTTATAATCTATCGAGTAAAGCAGAACGACGACTATGGAACGGGTGCTGCTCCACGCGTTCACTGCTCGCATGAGCCTCGGCTGCTTCTCTGCCGTGAAAAGCCGTCCCAGGGACTTACATTTATAAGAATGCAAGTGGCGGGATGCAGTGTGTGGGTAGCCGTGAATCTGCAGCGGCTCGTGGGGTGAGGCCCACGCTGCCCTCCCTGCGTGCCAGTCGCGAAACTCGGCGTGACGGGATTGTTGTCTTCAATGCGATTCGCATTTCTTTTTAGTCTGTCGTGTGGAACTCGCAAACATTGGCTACGTCACCTCACCACGAGTTGAAATAATATTGTAAATAGTTTTCCATTTTTCCGATATTGAAGTAATTTGAATTTCGATTTAAAGCTTTATTTGATAATGTTGTATTTGTATTATTTTATTATTTCCTTTCTACGTGACTTTACCGAAAGAACCAAGAAGATGAAGTAATTTGACGCGTATCAATAAAATAACGTGATTGTGTATGTTGAGGGACAGAGACATGGAGAAACGAGGCGCTATTGTCCGCGTATGTGTCTAGTGGTCCCAGGGCGAGGGGAAGATTCGCGAGGCGCTGCAGTGGCACCGTCGCTCAGGGCCTCGTCGGGGCGTCTTCGCCACGCGGCGGCCTGCGCGAGACGGCGGCGCTCGGGGTGGCCTCCCGCTGCGTCCGAGCGCGCGGTGCTGAACGCGGCGAGATGCTCCGCTGGGTTCGCGTGGACCAGCCAGGGTCCTCGCAGACGACGCGCGGCCGCTGTGTGCCCCCCCCCCCCACGGGCGCGCGAGGCAGCGTGCCGCGGGTGCGTCGACAACGGGCGGGGCTGCCGCCCCCCCCCCCCGTGTCCCTCTCGTTCGCGGGGGATGAGTGACAGTTTTAATAAGCACAAAGTGCCCTTTAGCACTCGGCCAAAAACATGCATTACTCTTTTATTAAAATATTTCATCTGCAAAATTCCTTGACAGAGCATCTCATTTGCCGAGGGTGTTTAGGGTGTCGATTGACACAACACAGCAAGCACTGAAATGTACATTCGAGTGTACATACACAAGACAAAGATCCCCCTTATAGGCTTAACACACTTTTGAGACAAGTGCTGTTAGCGAGCACCTATGAAGGCTGGCACGACACGAGGGGGTGGGACGTTAGCACCAGGCTCGGCCACCTTTGTCTCCCCAGCGCTAATGCTTACACACTGCATCGGTCACACATTTAAGGCTGAATCGACCTAGGAGAAACCCAGGAGCGGTTCAAATATTCGTGCCTGGTGCCGGCCGTGAGTGGGAATCGAACTCGAGTGGCCAGGTTCGTAGCGCAGCGCGCTAAACGCTACACGAGACCTAAGACACATAAACATATTAAATTTCAACAGTGTGTATATAAATCTTGACTTAAAGCTTTCGTGACTGCAGGAATTCGTATTCTTTGGGTTTTTCGGTAAAGTCACGTAGATAGGTTCAAAGAAAACAATTTAAAAAATACGACGTTTCGATCGCAACAGGATGACGACCGCTTGTGTTGCGATCGAAACGTGAATTTACCGAAATACCCAAAGAATCTAATAGTGTGTCAATGTATACAATGAATATCTCATCCATTGAAATGCATCAACAAAAATCATTTGATGGCGCACACCGCGGGTTTTGTGTATAATGCACACGTGATGTAACAGCTGCGCGAGTGAGTTTTAATAAATAATAAAATATCGAATACATCTATCTATAGTCTTATTTATCCAGTAGTCGCAGGATTATTCAGGAGAGTCCTGCATTGGGTTTTTATTTTAAGACGTTTTCAGCCAAAGAACGAGGGGACAACGCTATCACCCTAAAATATGGAAACAAATGGCGATTAGTCAGTTTGCTGTTCTGCCTCCCGAAGAGCCAAGGTATGGCACCTCGACGCGCATGGGAAGGGAGTTTGACAACATATCTGCGTGTGATCCACCACACCTCGCTGCTCTTGGCTCCACGCAGTCCTGGAGGACAGGCGGAGGCAGGAGTGCGTAGCATCACATTGAAATCGGAGATGTAAATGGTTTGAGACCGGTGGCACGTGCGAGTGTGGGAGATCGTTTCGTGCAGAATCATCTCTCTGTCTTAATGAGAGTGCCTGTTGGGGTGCTTACTCCGGGGACCATTTAAACTGTTATCATTTAAGGACCGATTAAGTCCAGGGCTGAAAATATCAATGGGGGTATGCACGGAATAAAACGACACAACTTTTACAAGTTCCCCCACGAACTGTGCCTTGCTCTGGGCTGCCAGCTTGAATCCTTGAATCACACGCGGGCCTGTCACTGCAAACACAAACCCCTCGGTGGCACCACGCGCACAGCCCAGGCCTCAGCCCACCGATGTCGCGGTCACTCGGAGTGACCACTTCGGATGCATCCGGTACAACACAAGCTGCCAGCGGAGTCCAACTAGGCGATGATTTCCTTTCCGCGCTCGGCTCTGTAAAGTAACACGTGATTTGGTGCCTGGGCAGCTGAGCTGTCCCTTGTGCGGCACGGTGGCCGTGGTTGCTGACAGCCGAGTCGCGGGCGCGTGATGCCAAGGCTGCGTAGTGGCACGTGCCCTCGAAAGGATACACAAACTATATCGGGTTTGGTGTTCCACAAGCGATCCAGCCTGCTCTCAGCCATCTATTCATACCATCAATGTGATCCAGGCCCTCCAATAATCTCGCTCGAGAAACATAGATCATCATCATCTGTTTACTGGGCTTGTGGTACCTGGCTCACCTGACTTCACTGTTACCGTGAACTTGACTCTCGTTGATTCCTCCGCCCATGTTGAGGAGTCTCGGTCTACCAGACACCGACTCTTTGTTTCTCATCCACAGCGTTCACCACCACCACACTGCAGGTCACAACTACTCCAGACACTCGCTCAGCCACCCGCTCACCACACTGCAGGTCACCTCGCTGCGTCTTCTCCCGCACTGCTCGCCTTTGGAATTCCCTCCCATCGTCTCTTTTTCCCCAAGCTCGACGAATAACTTTGCACATTTTTAAAAACGTCTTGCAACTCTTCTCGAATACAACATTGATAGCACTGTTTGTTGTTGGCCACGTAACATTGTGGGTCTGCGCTCCGCAACGGCGCTAAAGAAAAGCACGGCTGTGGATTTCATGGTGGCTTTAAAATGTGGAGAGTGAATTGGAGAGTGCTTGATCCTCGATAAATCTCACCGCTTTATGTTGACTCTATCAAATACAGCGAGGAAGGAACTGGCTGCAGGATGAGCAATTATTATTTTTATGCCGTAGCACATTTTCCTGAGTGATTTTGTTTAAACTAGGGAACGGCGCATAATTGTGAAGCTGTCCTGTGCTATGAAGTGGGGGACACTGCACAATCGCACATTGTGAGGGGTCGTTATCTCTGTTGGAGCAACATTATTCCCATAGTTTGCAACAAGGCCGTCATTATATTATATATGGGGGGACACAATATTCAAATATGCTCAATGTCCCCTCCCCCCCCCCCCCCCCCCCCAATATATTGCTATAAAAATAATTGCGATGCTATGTAAATAAAAACAACAATTAGCTAAACCTTGGCCACAAAACCTGGACTTGTCTTCATATAAATCAATGCATAGATTTCTGTTTATATGATTGTGGTTATGGTTGTACTTTATGAATCCCTTATATTTGCCATTACATGCAATGAAACAAGAAATGGTAAAAAAAAAGTCCATCCCATGTGTTAGTCACTTTTTAAATATTTTCGGCAGGAAATTAGTTTTAAAATTTAGATATTTTTCTGGGTTGTGACCCCCAGACACTCTGGAAGATTTGGTCCCCCCCAATGTTGACTCCATGGCTACGGCCTTGGTTTGCTAAATGTTTGCACAGAAATTAAATACCGCGATGATGGACTCATGCTTCAATCATTCTTTTATTCAAATAGTGAGACAAACCCGATTTGAGAATGCACAGACTCATTGAGAAGTTTAGGCTCGCACAGCACTGATCCATGCATCCACGTGAGCTGCGCAGGCCCCTACCACCGGGCACGTAGCGACTCTCAGCCATACCAGCTCCCCGTCAGATTCTGCCGAATGCTGATGCCGATCGAATCGCATTGCGTGTGGACTGTGCTGGTCACGAGGAGACATCATTCCCCTCGGTGGGAAGTGACCGCAGGCCTCCGTGCTGTCGCAGTCCGAGGCACCTTCACCTGTTCAGAAGAATGTCCGGCTACGTTGAGATTTCACGAAGAAAGCACCGACGTACAAGAGACGAAACAAGGACCCCCCCCCCCCCCCCCATAGCCTTCACAGACTTCTGGGGCGAGTGCTGTGAGCGAGCACCGAATGAAGGCCGGCACGCACACGAGGGGTGGGGGATCGGCACCACACACAGCAACGTAACAAGATATTTCTGAACATTTTATTTGAGGAGCAAAGGCGCAATCGCAATTGAGCAGATCTTCCCCACCTCCAGATGTGTTGGCGATGCAGTCAAATAAATAAATGAAATAAATAGCTAAATAAACAACTACATAAATAAATGAAGTGATGCACGAGGGACTGCAGCAAAACGAAATCTGAGCAAATGAAATGGAAATTGGAGCAACATCAACCAACGAGATATCAGACTGAGCTCGTGAACAGCGACACATCGCTCGGCATGAACAGGAGAGCCTGAGATCGCATCATGCTGCCAGCCGTGACGAACGGATGATAGACACGGCCATCAACAACGCAGCGTTCCAAACGGTCAAAACCACACGAGAAATAACCAAAAACCCCTTTCCATGCATGGCAAGACACGGGGTACTGTGCTGCAAATAGAGTAACATGGAGACGCGAGGAGAAATGCAGGGATTGGGCAGATAACGCATGCAAATGTCTGATTGTGCTCGGTGTGAAAACGAAGTGGCCTCGCGCAGAGTACATCACCAGCAGACATGAGCTCGGCGGATGAGCGGGCTGGAGAAACTATGGCAACCAAGGGTGGGCACGATTTGACTTTTAAAAAGAAAGGCCCACGGCAAAATTACGATGAAATCTGGATGCAAATTCAAGAAACCTCCTCCTGAGTGTTCGATAAGAGCGCCTCTGTCTGCAGAGTTTCCCAGCCGCCTGAAGCCAGCGTGCGCTCTTCACATTTCATCCCATTTAGTGTAAATATTCTCCATTGCCTCAACTTGCCTTAATCTCGTCACTCTCCTTCTTTAAGAACACTTAACTTCTCACTTTGCCTTGTTCACGGTTTTTTTTAAATTAAGTCTTGCACTTCCAGAAGGCCTTCTTGCTGATATAATGTGTACAAAAATAATTACAGTTGTTGATGTGGAGAGGCAAAATATGCACGGGAAAGAGGCGTCTTGCCAAATGTCTCCATCGTGACTTTTGCCCCACGATGCCGCCGCGTTGCCTCGAGGTCGTTTTCAGCGCGGATGCCGCGTCCCGGCCACGAGAGCGCTCGCTCTGCGCTGGGAACCCCCCTCCCTGCACTCCTTCATGCACTCCTCCCCTCCCTGTACCCCTCCCTGCACTCCTCACCTCGTCTGGGAGTTGCGAGGATTAAAGGCCACGCGCTTTCTTCCCAGCGGTCTCCGCATTCGTGGATTCTAATGAACAAAACAAATGCCGCGAGAGATGTCCTCGAGGTAAGAACCACGTGGCCGTCGGGCCATCTGGCGGCCGTTACGACGAGCCCCCCCCCGCCGCCCGGGGCAGCGCGCGTGCCCTGGGAGAATTCTCTCAGAGAGCCCAGATTGTAAATGGATTTGCTCATTTAGCAGCGGAAAACAAATCCCCATACATTGCCGAATAAGCCCCGAAGCCACGGCAGCGGCGGTGGGTTTGCCATATGCTGTTGCTTGCGCGGGTCCATGCGTCCGTGGCAGGCCGACAGAACGGCGGGCGATGATTGAAACGCCGAGTGCCGGTTCTGCGACGCAAGCACGAGCCGGCCGGTAGCAAGTCGTGCGAAACATTGCGGTGTTTAAATGGCTCGCTCAATTACGTGAACGTACAAAACACCCGAATGCTGGGCTGATGAAGGAAGCTTGTGTTGCCTCCGAAACGTCGATTTAATTTAGTTTTCATTTATTTTATTTTATTTATTGTCTTACCTACGTGACTTTACCGAAAAAACCAAAGAGTATGAATCATTGCAGTCACTAAAGCTTCAAATCTAGAACTGGGCTGTCGAGTTGGCGATATCAACGCATTCACGTTTCCCGAGTGCTGCTATCACGAGACGGGAGTCGCCCTGTCGCTTCGCAGACGAGCACAGTCAGCCCGGCGTCTCTGGCAAGGTGCTGTCTGTCTTTCCTCCTCAAACACCGGAGAAGGCTGCACCACACACTCCGAGTTTGATGTTTGCATTGAGTTATTGCCTTGGGTTGCAATGTGTCAGGGTTTGCCCTGAACAGTGCGGGTAGCGGGAATTGATTTGTGCCAAGATCTGCTGGTATTGTAAAAAAATTGACATTACACTGCACAGTTTTGATAGTTCTAGGCCGAGCGAGACATTTGGCTGGTTTGGATCTCGAGTGCAAACGGTGAGGCACCTGGTTCCGCCCCTCTCCTGCTGAAACAGCAACACACGCGGCGTGTACCCCCTGGCCTCGAGCGAATCGTCGTTGGCTCTTGGCACATTATTATAAACCTCAACGGAAGACCGATCAGTCATTGTTGTGATTTTTTTTTAATTTAAGAATAAATCGATGAATGCCAATTGACTGCTGCTGCTGCACGAGCATTTACGCTCACAGGACGTCAATGTTATTTGTGCACATCGAGTCGGAACAAAAACCTCCAAGGATCGCTCCAATTGGTAATTCCTAGACGAGCGGAATGACGGGAGCGCCATGAGCCGGTGGTTGGCCATCTCCCTGCCGGTCACGGCGCGCTGGTGCCTGCCGGTTTCTCGAGCGACAGATGCCGGCGACGCGCTGCGCTGGGGCCAGGGTTGGAGAGTCTGCCCGGCTCAGAGCACGGCCTATCCACTGTGCTCTTGTGCGTTGTCGCAGGGGGTTGTTGTTGTTGTTGTTTAACACAGTGGCTGAGCGCAAGGCGACCTCGCTCTACAACCAACCAGGGTCCCGTGAGCCGTACCGTTGTCTCTTCTACACAGCCTGCACGTGGCTTTATCCAGCACTGCAAGCATGTTAGCTGCACTAGTCAGGTCGGCACGAATTAAGTTATTTCCTGCTCGAATGAGCATTGATGCACTGCTCGTATATTTACAGCCCTGCGTCGGTGGTGTAAATGTCACGTTCATATGGTGGGGACGAGTCTGTCCGTAGGGAAGTCAACAATTGCACTAATTTCATTAACAGAGGAGCGATGATGAGCCGAGTGAACTTCGCAACCAGGGTTTGAACTCATCGACAGCCAGAAGTTTGTACTGGCGGGAAACGCCTCTGTCGTGATGCGGGTTACCGAGCGATGTCTCGCACCCCTGGTCTAAGGGATCTGATAATGGGTTTTGAGATTTCAGAACCTTGCACCAAACGCCGAGTGGCAATCTGACTCGTGGCAGGGGTTTGTTTTGTTGAGGGCAGAGGGCACGGTGAGTCTCCCAGAGAAACGGGTGTCATCGTTCTGTCAGAGTCTACGAGTCCACCATGCTCTGTACAGTACACCGTGGAATTAGAATAGTTTATAAATACTTGCCATTTTAAGTTTTTTCCTGTCAAGCATGTTCTCTCCTGAACGAATCTATTTAGTCGTTGTAAAGAAAAAATATATATATAAGTAGATGTGCATCATAATAACACAAAACCCAACACCGATGCACAGCGCTCTGCTCTGCGTTTCCACACAGAGACTCTGGTCTCGGTGAGGCTCGGCTGCTTCTAACAAAGGCGTGTGCGTGTGCGCGTGTGCGTGTGTGCGTGTGTGCGTGCGTGTGCGTGTGTGCGTGTGCGCTTGTCAGCTCTGTGGTAGCGGAGTGGTGAGCACCACACCACGAACCCGACGACTCGCGTTTGATTGCTGCTCATGCCCAAGATCAGTGCCGAATATTTGAAGCGGTTCTGGACCTCTCTGATGTCGACTTCGCCTGACACGAGTGCATGGTGTGATATGTATACAGCTTCAGTACTGGGTAGACAAAGGCGTCTCGTGTACCGAATTGGCCTTAATAGGTTCTCGCTAACAGCACGTGCCCCAGCAGCCTGCATGGCTATACAGGGAATCTGTCTTTGTTGTATGTTATTAAGATTATCCTCAGCGATATTAAACATCTTTTGCATGAGTTATTTGACAACCCTGTTCATTTCATATTTGAATTGAAAATAATGTTCGTTTACATTTTTCGCAATATCTGTGACCATTACATACGGAGAACACCCTTTGTGGAGTGATTTGTGAACGACAAAAAGATAGGCGATGGTGGTGATGGTGTGTGGTAGTGGTGGTGGTGGTGATGGTGTGTGGTGGTGGTGGTGATGGTGTGTGGTAGTGGTGGTGGTGGTAGTGGTGGTGGTGGTGTGTGGTAGTGGTGGTGGTGGTGGTGATGGTGTGTGGTGGTGGTGTGTGGTGGTGTGTGGTGGTGATGGTGTGTGGTGGTGATGGTGTGTGGTGGTGATGGTGTGTGGTGGTGATGGTGTGTGGTGGTGGTGGTGGTGATGGTGTGTGGTGGTGGTGATGGTGTGTGGTGGTGGTGGTGGTGGTGGTGGTGGTGATGGTGTGTGGTGGTGGTGGTGGTGGTGGTGATGGTGTGTGGTGGTGATGGTGGTGGTGATAGGGTGTGGTAGTGGTAGTGGTGGTGGGCGTGAAGCGAGAATGGTGAGAATGAAGAGATCCCACCAACAGACTCGTTACGAAAACCAATGATATCATCACCGATTCGACATCTTTAATCGAACGAACCACGCGGGTTTCCTTAAACCCCTCTGCTGCTAGACCACCCAGATTGTATGGCTTACCAAAAATCCATAAAGAAGGGACACCCCTTCGTCCTATCGTCTCAACCATTGACTCACCTACCTACAAACTGACATGATTTGTGTCTGAGACCTTACAACCATTCACTGGTGAGACCACCTCAGCTGTACTCAACTCCGCTCACTTGGAATCGTTAATTAAGGACATCTCACTATCTGCAGGTGATTTGCTCGTTATTTTCGATGTAGTCTCTTTGTTTACCAAAGTTCCTGTGCCTGACTCCATTGCAATCATTGAAGATTTGGTCCAACAAGGACTGCATGCTGATGTACCAGCCCTGGTGAGACACTGCCTCACCAACACTTACTTCACCTGGAATGGAACATTCTACAAACAAGTTGAAGGTACCCCAATGGGGTTCTCCCTTATCTCTAGTTGTAGCCAATGTTTTAATGGAACAATTTGAGGCAGATTCCATCCAGGCATCCACACTACGTCCTTCCTTGTGGAAGAGATACATAGATGACACGTTCGTCATTTAGCCAAATGGCCGGCCGGCTCTGGGACAATTCCTCAACCACATCCATCCTTACACCCAGCCATCACATTCACCATGGAGGTGGAAAAGGATAGCAAGCTACCATTCTTGGATGTTTTAATCGAAAATAGACCAGATGGCTCAATAGGACACTGTCTACATGAACGCCACCCACACGGATGCCTTCCTAAAACCCGATTCCCACCACCATCCAGCCCAGATGAATTCCCTCATCAAAAATCTACACCATAGAGCTCGATGTTTTTCCGACCATTATCACCTAGCCAGTGAACTGGAACACGTACACCAAGCTCTCAAGATGAAATTATATTCAGACCACAATCCGTTAAGCTATCACCCCAACCGTTGGGAAAAACCCATCTGAGGACCCAATCAAAACCATCACATTGCCATACATAGCAGGGGTCACCAAAAATATTTCTAAAATCATGGCAAACACAAGATCCAGGTCCGATTTCACACAATACATAAAATTCTTGATCTGATCCCATCTGCGAAGGATAAGATCCTTGACATGCAATACCCCGGCGTCTACAAACTAAGCTGCCTGCAGCAGTAATTACATTGGGGAACTAAGCGACATGTCTCGGGCCATGTTCGTGAACATAAGGCAGATCTGACACACGGTAGGACCAATACCTCGGCCGTGGCTGGCTGATTATTGTTTTAATGTGGTGGGCTCACACGAAATTGATTTCTCTAAGACGAAGGTACTTTGCAAACTCACTGGCTATCAACAAAGAATCGTTCATGAAGCCATCAACATATACAGACATAGACACAATTGCAACTGAGAAGATGGGTACAAACTTAGCAATCATGTTCCCTTCCTACCACCTTCCGATGTTAGTTGTTATTTTCGGCTCTTTGATTTTACATTAACAGGCTAAATTTATCACACTAACACAGCCACTTTCGCGCGCCGACCTCGTGGTTGCTGTTCTGCGATCTCCCATTAACATGCTGATCTCTCACATTAACATGCTAATCTCTCACATTAACATAGCCACCTCAGCGCGCCTGTCGTGGAGGCCGCTCAACGATCTTACATTAACATGCTAATTTTTACCTGGCAGCCCTTTGTAAAACCCACCACCGTCGCGGTCGCTGCCCACCACTCACATTAGCATTGGCTGCTGACATTTGGGCTACGCCCATTTCAAACCTTTATAAACAGTTTGCTTTTAGAAGCTAACCCCCTTTTCCTGAAGATGACTGCTTGTGTTGCGATCGAAACGTCGTAGTTTTTGTTATTTTCTTTGAACCTATCTACGTGACTTTCCCGAAAGACCCAAATAACAATAATGAGAATGGTGGTATTTGATAGTGATGATTGTGATGGTGGTGGGGACAATGGTTACAAATCTTATACGTAACGGCCATTTTTTACCGTGCTCCATTTTGCAGTGAAAGTGAGGCCACGTGACGTAGCGTGGCAGCGCTGGGCCCTCTGAGCCCTGGCGGTCTCACACCTTGCGCTACGCGCTACTCGCGTGACGTTCACACGCGCTGCGGGCATTGCGCAGCAATTTGTGTTGATGTGGATTTATTTTAACAGCTGCATGATGCAAAGTCAAACTCTTGTCGCAAACAATTCCAGGAAATTAAAACAGTCGTTGTTTGCAGCAAAGGAGAGACCGGCGGTCCACGGCTCTCACGCGTGGCGATGGGTGGTGGTGGTGCACGTATACATTGGACAATACACCTCATTCCCATCTCTCGCCCTCCGCATTGTAAATACGATAATGTTTTATACATCCTGTCAGCCACATCCTTCTGGGAGATATGGGGAGGAGGCTTATTATCTGATTGTTTATTTTGTTATTTATATTTTCCATAACTATACCAATGATTTATTTGTGTGATCTATAGTTTCGCATAGACCTAAGATGCACATCTAACGGAAAGGGTCCTTGCCTATAGGCATCTGGCAGTCCACCAACATTGGCTCAAACAAGCCCAACACTGAATGCCAATACTAATCCAGTGTTTTCTTGTTTGCTTTGAACTTATTCTTCAGAAATTATGCATTCCCAGAAGGCCGTGTGGCTGATGGAAATGTGCAAGAATTGTCTTTATTTGTTATGAGGTGTGAATGAGGCGCGTTGTCTGCTTATGTTTCTTGTTAGTTATTCTCCAGAGCGACGTGAATGATTGTTTTCGGTACAATGTTCCAGTTATTCTGCACAAGTCATAGGAGCCAGCGAAATGCAAAGCAGTCTCTACGTTAGATCAAATAACATTACATGGAAGCATCTTCAGACGGAATCAGATTGTGTTTATACCAAATCCATTTTTCATTTGACATATCCATGAATAACTGGAATTGTCACATGCCATGTTGTTTACTAAAATACAGTTTGTGATGAGATACATTTAATCATTATGTGAACGTAATCACAGGTCAAGATGAAAAACAAAACACCGGAGCCTTTGCCATGAAAGATATCTCTGGCCATTCGTAACATTGTTATTAACATAATTCGTAACATCTGCCCCATTACCCTCCCCCTTCACGGCTGGCTTAGGTCAAGTCAAGCGACGTCATGCTGCTCAAACGAGCATTGAGTCGGTACTCATTTCCCACTTACAGCCCTGAGTCAGTGCTGGAAATTCCGCATTTGTAAGGCTGGGGTGAGTCTATCCATCGGGCGACAACTGTGGACTTCCCCACAAAGCGGCACTAGCTCTGGTCACCAAGTGAATAGCGCAGGACGCGAACCGCCGCCCCTCTGCTCCCCACGTGCTCGCGCAGAGACATTGGTTGGTGTGAGTCAGGTGGCTGGGTCCCAGGTTGGTACGCTCCAGGGATTGTCTTGATGCTGTGGTGGATCGTGTGCTCCATCTCACTCCATCGTGCTCTAGGAACTAAATAAATGAATATGCTTGGTGAATATTGTTGTGGCAATGGAATGACAGTTTCACTAAAACCACGCACCTACTGAGAGGTTCTGGACGTGTGCCACGACTACATGGGACGATTCTGTAGCAGAGGAGAACAGGGTGTTCTTTATTTGTATCTGATAAGAAGTTGATTCAGCAATGTGGTGTGCACACGAGACTAGTATTTCAGTTATTTTATTAAAATATTTCATCTGTAAAATGCGTTCAGAAGGAACGCCTCAATTGCGAAGGTGCCCAGGACAGTGGGATCGAGTTGCCACCCACGGGGCGAATATTCGGGAGCGTCTCGATGCCAAGCGACGTGTGGCCTTCTCGAGGTTGGGGAGAGTTGAAGTGGGAGAGAGAATCAAAGGCACATTCGTGCTTTCCATTTAATTGGCCAAAGATTGCTGATAAAATTAGCACCTCGGTTTTTTTCTGAAAGATGTTTTGTTCCCATTTGGCGAATGATCACTGCAGAGTCGGCTACCAGACAGACAGTGGGACATTCATTTGCGTCCGAAGGGAAAATTCCGAATTAAATTTAAATTTGAGCAGAAAAATGTTTCCGTCCACGGTGCCGCCCCAATTTGCATAATAGATTTCGTCTGAATTGCACAGAAAAGGATCAATCATTCAGTTAAGCGTGCTGGGTGCACTTGACTTGAGCACACAGGAAAATGTTGGCCGACTCATTTTGCTAATCAGTGTGCAGTTTAATTAATCCCCCGTACCTGTGTGAGGAGCAATTTCCATGGAAATCGATCCCCGAGCTCATAAAACTGAAGCCTCGTGCTCCTGGCCGAGGTTGCACTCGTGGAATATTAATGGCAGAGGCACAAGGAGGCTGCTTTAATTGCCTGGCCTCAGCTGAAGGTGACTGCCGACGCAGCAGACCCCAGCACAGGCCAAGCAGCATCCCACAGCTTACACACAGTGTCGCCATGTCTGTAATGGAGGACCTCCTTCCTCGCCGCACCGGATCGAGTTCCGAGTACAGCAGCAGTCGGGGTGATGGATGATCCCAGCACTCGTTCGCTCCAGTCTATCGTTCACTCACCGGCGCGGTCAGTCGCCTCCGCATCACTCTCTCGTCGCTACTGTCGTGGACGGTGTTCCCGTGAAACTCGCTCATCGATTCCTCCACCCATGTTGAGCACTCCATCTACTAGACTCCGACTGGTTTTTCCATCAACCACCACGCTGCAGTTCACAACAACCCACTCGCTCACTCACCCACGCACTCATTCACGCCCCCTCTCACCCACCCACCCACCCACTACGCTGCAGGTCATCACACTTCTCCTTCTGCTTCTTCCCTCGCATTGCTCCACTTTGGAATTCCCTCCCATTGTCTCTTTCTCCCCAACATCAGCTCCATTACCAGCCCTTGTCCCTCCATCCATTCCGTCACCTCCCTCACCGACAGCCGCTCCACCACACCCACTGCCGCTCCTCTTTTGCCCCTCAGTCTACCGCTCTCGCCTTGCACTGTAAAGTGCCCTGGAAATGGCGCTATTTTAATCCAAAATAGACTATAATTGATAGGTTTTTTTACCCTTTCAACTGGTACAAAAACTGACACCTTTATACAAGGCATCATGTTTGCAATAACCACAACACAAGCAGTCAAAATGGTAAAGGAGGTCTCATTGTGTAGAATAGAATAATTATGTTACTGAATTATAAAAAGATGACTTGTCTGTTTTAACTGTGATCGGTGCCGTTCGTTGCTGGCCGCCAGACGCGTTGGGCCTCTGTGCCTGAGCTCGGCAACTGTTTAGACACCAAGTGGACATGAGGGTGAAGTTGCCCGGTGTGGCCCGCGTCTGTGACCCACGAGAGGTCATCGTCGTAATCGCGTTTCTCTGCCCTCGACACGAAGGCGAATGGATCACTTCCATTGCACGCGGCGCCTCAACCGCGCGGGCCAAGCTGCTGGCGGTGGCGGTGGCCGCGCCGATGCGAGGGGTGGAGGGTTCACGGGGTCACGCGGCGCACACCGAGGCCGCGCCGGCAAAGGGCACGTGTCATCACCTGGTCGGGGGCAATTCGGAACTTGCCCTGTGATGTCACCATGCCACGTTCCTCTGGTGTAATTGGCGCCAGGTGTGTCTTTATGATCTCTCCAACAACCCAAACGGATCGCTCTCTTCATGCTCTCATTAGACAGGTAATAGCCATTCCTCTAGCACCTGACGGAGCTTACAAATGAAGGTTATTGTCAAACGAAGGTTACTTTCAAGGGCTCGCCTGGCAACGCAGAGTCTGCGAAATCGCTGCTGCCTTTCCAAGTTAAACAATAAAACGAATATTCATCCTCAGTGAGTATCATTCCACTGCCAGATAAAGGTCTCCCCAAGCCTATGGCGTCCGTGTTCATGTGGCAGGCATTGACGTGTAACCGAGATGTGGTGCCGGCATTGCTGTGTTGAACTCCATGCTGCGCGGTGTTGAGAGACCTCGGCTGACAGACGTGTCTGCAGTAGAAATACACAACCCGAGCCAAGCCGCCGCCTCTCTCAAGTTTGCGATGAAATAATCAGTCTAGAACCTGCACATCGATTACATCGCTCCATCTCATTAGCGGACGGGGCTCGGACAAGTTCCATCCACAGCTGCCACTTAAAAACAGGCAGCGTGCATGTATTCTCTTAATCAGTGTGCGTGTGTAGTTGAAACCGTTAAATATTGAATAAGTCAATGCTTTATCAGATGTTTTGTGTTGATATGGTGCGTTCATAATTGATACAGTCGTAGCGATGGGCAGTCAGTGGAATGGAATGCACAAACGCCCCTGCCGCGCAGACACGCACGTGTGGGTGTGTGTGGGTGTGTGTGTGTGCGTTCCTTAGCCAGTGTACTCCGTGTGTGTGTGTGTTTGCTCGTTAATCGTTTCTGCAGTAACTGCGTCACCTGCAGCTATAATGCCACCCCCTTCTGGGATCGCGAAAAGAGTGGAGCACCGCGGACATCCAAAATAAATATCTCCTTATTCAAGACCCAAATATCGCACCTCCTGGCTTTGACATTCCTCGCAGACACTGGTGGTGGGGCCATCAACCACACCAAAACATCACAGGCCGATGTGCACGTCTTTATAAATGGGAAAACTAAAAATAAGCCCGAGTGAGCCTGTGGCTATGCAACCCAAACTGTGGACCGCAAAGTCAACCGCTGTCGTCTGCGTTCCTTCGATGCAGGAGGAACATGTAGCAAAACTACACGAACTCTCTCCTGAAGCCATCTCATCGTGGCCAGCAGACCTCTACACTGGCATCGAACTCCTGAACATTTTGCTGCCATTCGCACGAATAGAACGACGCGTCAATGTAGCCACGGACAGGGAACCATTTTAGGATACACATACATTTACCTTCCACGAATTTATCCAAAAACGATTTTTTGCAACGATTCTAGATTTGAAGCTTTCGTGACTGCAAAGATTCATATTCTTAGGTTTTTTCGGTTAAGTCACGTAAGTAAAACATCAAATAAAAATAAAATAAAAATAAAAATCACGACGTTTCGGAGGCAACACAAGTCTCCGTCATCAGGTGGGACCGTCACAGCCGAATTAGCTGCATCAAGTGAAGCAATGATTCAAGATGTAATCCCTTATAAGCAAGTTGAAGGGAGGTGGAGAGGGGGGGGTTGGAGAGCTTATCAGACTGTGGTAGCCAATGAATGGAAACGTATCGGGGGGGAGGAGGAGCGGTGATCAAAGACTGCACGCAGTGCTCAACACAATGAGTGGAAACGTGTCGGGACGGAGGGTGAGCGGCGATCAAAGACTGCACGCAGCGCTCAACACAATGAATGGAGACGTGTCGGGACGGAGGGTGAGCGGTGATCAAAGACAACCTAATTGTGAGGAGGAGGCCTTGATCCAGCCGCGGATTGACCATGGCTGATGATTCATGGGTACACAGCGTAGGAGCCTCAAGGCAGCTGCGATGCGTGTGTGTAACGTCGCCGCCGCTGATGGACCATCACAAGAATGGCTCGCTGGGAATCCACGATCTACATTGAAATGTCAGCCGCTTATTAACCTATGTAACCTAGTTATTTTCTTTACCAGGTAAGGCCCACAGTTATATGGCTCCTTTTCGGAAGCGACCTGGCCATAAATGATAGCTTAACGAAGTGGCTTATCATGCGGAAATGTATTTGTAGCCAAATACTCTAAATCCACGTTTCTAGATGTGGAGGGAAAACCCGGAGGGCCCGGAGAAGAATCCACGCGACCACGGGGAGAGACACGCAAACCTTGAATATACAGCAGCAGCAGGCGTCAGGTCATGATCGAACCCACGACCTCCTGTATATCAGGCAAGGTAGTTAACATCTCCTAGCCACCGTGGCGCCCTTAAGTCAAGAACTATCATAGTACTCCAACAACAGCTCGGCGCTTCTGTCCCTGAATCACACGCAAGTGTCGCCGTGGCGAGAGTGGCACCAGGCGGCCCTCTCGCCCAGACGGAGCCGCTGCGGCATGGAGCGGTCTCCCCCACACCACGAACGTGTGATGCCACCGGTCTCCTCGACTCGTCGACATCGCGTTCTCACTACAGCTCGCTCCCGCAGGCGGCACGGCTCGAGTGCATTCCACACGGACCGGCGGCGTTGTGCTCCACGAAATCATCTGTGTCGTTAGTCACTCGCGTGACTGCGGGAGATAATCCGTGTGCACATGCATCGTGGGGGCGTCTGGTTTTAAACGTGTGTACGCGTGTCGTTGCGTGTTTGCTCTGTGTGTGTGTGTTGGGGGAGGAGGGGTGTGTAGTGCGATGGTTAGCGCGCTACGAACCATCCCGGGTTCGATTCCCGCTCAGGGCCAACACTGACGATTGTGAACCGCTGCTGGGTCTCTCCTAGGTTGACTCGGACTCAAACGAGTACTTGGTGTGGTGCATAATCATTGCCACTAGGGAGACAAAGGCGGCCGGGCGTGGTGCTTGGCCATCCGCTTGTGTGCCATTCTGGCCTTCGCAAGTGCTCGCCGACAACACTTGCTCCCACAGTGTGTCAAGGCGACAACACGGGGGCTGTTGGTCAGTGCACGTGTCTTCACGTGTCCGCTGGACGCCCGTGCAGACGAGATGTCTCAAGAGATGATGATTCAGGTTCGACATTTTAATTAATAATCGTGTCCATCCCGTGCTGTAACTCCGATGAAGCAGCTTTGCTTCAGCAGCTGCCTCTCGCATCTTCAGTTCGGGTCGCGCGATCTTCGCCTCGCCACCGTTGCCGGTAAACACCGCAACGCGGGCCCTCTGCACGTCCGGCCACCACCACTACACCACAATTCATTAAACCCACGGCATTGTGATTAACTCGCCCAAGCCAAACTCCATGTAATTGCATGCCATAACTTTTTAAACTAATAACCGTTTCTTTACCGTCTGCTTTTATGGTTATTATAAAGCATTAGGCATTTTTAATTACGTTGATTCACAATGCTCAGAATACACATTTTAAGTTGCTCATGATTAGCGCCGTATTTTAACGCGACAGCGACCAGAGGCGCGACGACCCTTCTCTGCCCCACTGCGACACGGCAAAGGGAGAAGGCGGCATCCTGCCAGGGGTAGCTGCACGGTAACCGATTCCAAACCGGTTTCCAGTCGAATGTTGAACTTGAACGTGGTTTTGCGTCGCAACATTTTACCCCATATCACGCGACCTGCCGGTCGACTACGGAGATGGGAACTACCTCGCCTGCTCTACAGGAGGTCGTGGGTTCGTGGGTTCGATTCCGACGCTGACACCTGGATATTTAGACTTTGCACGCCTCACTCCCCGTGATATGTGTGTCTGCTCTAAACAAGCCACTTGATTGAGCTGTCATTTGTGGCCAGGTCGCTTCAGAAAGGGAGCTAAGCGAGCTCGTTCTGGTTAAACAAAGACAGCCTTTGCTGCCACTCCGTTAGCAGTCTTGACCATCGGTCACCACCCTTCGAGCCGTGCCGTATCCCGCTCAAGCCCCACTCAGTTATTTACGTTTTATGCACACTTTTTATAAACCGAGGCTGACTAAGATATGCGTCTGAGGTTGGCTCACAGTGGGAAAGGTGGCAGCCCTAGGCTGTACACCTTTGCACCCACTGCAACTAAAAAGGAGTGATTCCCTTTCGTCTAGTTTTGTGATCCATCTGTGTTGCTGCGCTGGGAAACAGAGCGAGGATCTAAAGCCAGTGAATCTCTTCCCCAGGGTGAAAGATAAACACTGGCACGTAATCATAGTGGTCTTTGGAACTGGCATGGCGATCAGAAGTATTGTGGAGGCAGCTCGTAGTGGCAGAACGTGGCTGAGTGCAAGGGCTGCGACCTCTGCCGCGTGTCTGACAGCGACTCCTCGCTCCGCGAACGGCTGACACAGCCCCTGACGAGCTCAGTTCCAGGGTCTCCCCCCCCCCCCCCCCCCAGTCCTCCCGCTCCGGACCACCTCTCACTCCCCACACCCGCGCACGTCCCAGGGCACGGCCGATGACGATCAGGCCGCTCTCCACGTGTTGTCTGTCATCACGAGAAGACGCATTAGCTAATAGGGAAACCGATTAAGCAGGGGAACACTGCATCAATCACTTACCCTTATGAAGACAATTATTAGTGCAAAAGGGCAGCAGCAAATTGTACATCTCTGCTCGTGCGATGGCGCTGCGTGTAATGCGTGGGGCTGCGTGTAATGCGTGGGGTCTACGTGTAATGTGTGGGGGCTGCAGGGACGCGATGCCACTGCGCCACTGGCACTAAGGCAGCACTGCCGCGTGTAGGGACCCTTCAGACCGAGTGGGCTCTCGCATGCACACACTTGGCGTATCACCGGCATTGGTTCGAGCAAGCTTGACGACTGATGAGACGAATGTTGAAACCGGTGCAGAATGTTCTCGGGTTGAACTAGGACTGCTGAAATGATGCATCCCAGAAGGCCGCGTGGCTGGCCGATGAAATGTACAGTATATAAATACATATAAAAAAAATAGTGTTTTATATTTACAGTAAGGTGCCAATTATATTGAGAACGACGCCAGAGTCACCGTAAGTTGCACTGCGGTATTCTTTAACATTTATTCTTGCAAATCAGAGTTCAACAAACGTTCTGGGAACTGTGTGTACATGGCTTACTTTCGTTGGATGCCATCGCATATGCAAATCCCAGTACGTGGCTTCATTACAACAATGTTGCGTTCAACTAGGGATGTCGCAGGTGACAACTATAGTTGAGAACACAATTGTTGTGACCCGTTCGTCCGGGAAATGGCATCTGTGTTCGGGTGGCAGGGATTGCTTTGCACTGAGAGCCGGTACAGGCATTGCGTTGAACTTCACCACATTTTACTGCGCAGTTCTTATCACAGACCTGGCCTGACTAAGAGACGTTAGTGTAGGTCTGGGGAAAGGTGGCAGCCCCCCCCCCCCCCCCCACCACGCGACCGCATAAACAATCTGGAGCGAGGCGCGTGGAGTGCCGTTCTATGAATGGATCTTCCGATCCAGCCATGATATTATTTCACATTTTTGCCGCAGTGGAATTTGAAACACACGCTGTCAAAAGTGTCAGACTGCCCCTTTTGTGATTGCGTCTGACCCTTCAAGTCCACAACGCAGCTGCCCAGACGTCCGTTGGAGAGAATTCGCTTTGTAGCTCCGCCCTGTGGCTCCCATTCCCGTACCATCAATCCTGGGAGCCCCGCGCCCTCCGCGCGGTGGCGAGCCGCTCGCTCTGACGCTCTCGTCGCTGTCCATCATTTCCCCAGAGGTGTGACATCATCATCATCGTCAATGTTGTTGTTGTTATCTAACAGCGCGGTGTTCCGTGACCCACCTCCCCACGTGACCCACCTCCCCCCGTGACCCACCTCCCCCGTGACCCACCTCCCCACGTGACCCACCAACCCCCGTGACCCACCAACCCCCGTGACCCACCTCCCCACGTGACCCACCTCCCCACGTGACCCACCTCCCCACGTGACCCACCTCCCCCCGTGACCCACCAACCCCCGTGACCCACCTCCCCACGTGACCCACCTCCCCACGTGACTCACCTCCCCACGTGACCCACCTCCCCACGTGACTCACCTCCCCACGTGACTCACCTCCCCCCGTGACCCACAGAAGCGTGCAACGAGGTCTGGTGGAGTATCAATTCCTCTCCTTCTGTGGGCAATTTCAAATTAAAGTGAATCCTAAGTCACCACTAATTGGCCTCACGTCCAGCACCGCGGGGCACCTTGTGTGAGTGATGATGGACTTCTCATCGTTACATTTTACGCCCTATCCTGGGAGGGCCCTCCATCGTTCGTTACCAAAGCCTCTGCCAATGGTTTATCTTTAATTGTGCTTCGCAGTTTTTAGCTAACGAGATGTTCCATTCTGAAGGGATTGTCATTACTTATTTTTGTGAACAAATATGTTTTGGTACGTGACTTGATTTTCATTATCATTCCATTCGCTTATTCCTCGTGTCTCAAGGGGGCGATAGTTGCTAATGTGTTTCGCAATTAACATTTGTTTCTCAATATGAACCGTGACAGCGGCACACAATGGCCTACTCTGCTTTGCACGACGTCGCGGGGTTTTCAACCTCCACTGACTCGGTGGACGAGCGTGCGCACCGCAGCATTAAGCAGGGCGGCCTGCCGGGTCTGAACCATGGACATCTGCAGCAAAGCAGCGAATGCGCTTCCGCCGGGCCACAGCACCGTCGAGCTGACCTCTCCCTCCCTCTCTCTCGTCCGTCCGTGCGTGCGTGGCTCTCTCCTGCTGCTGCTGCTGCTGCCGTGGCCAGGGTTTTACTTTCATTCTCGAGCGCTGAGAAGTGCCATCATTTCTGCCCTGCTGCTGTGCAATGACTGTGGTATTCATCTTCACTCCCCGATGAAAAGCGAAAGCTATTGTTAGGCATTGCAGTGGCATTGTGTTCACGATGTCTTTTTTCCCAATTCTTGCTTGGGAAAAGTACCGCTTCAATTGGCTGTCGTGTTTACAGCGACTGGCCTTAGCCGTGCGCACGCGCACACCGACTCCCCCACACCAGCCTGCCTCCTGCAGAGGCGATGCAGAAGTGCCCAGTTCAGGACTGCCACATCATAAATGAGTAACCTTGGGTTGGCAGGGGCCGTAGCTGCAAGGGCTGCAGACGTAAAGCCGTCAGGGTGATTGATGATCCAGCACTCACTGATTCACTCCGGCCACTCGCTCTCGGGCGGTCCGTTGCATACTTGTCACTCGTCGCTCGCTACTACCATGATTACTGTTCCTGTAAAACTTAACTTGTTGATTACTGCACCCATGTTGAGGGATCGATACACAAGACTGTTTCATATCACCCACTTTGTTCAACCACCACACTGCAGGTCACAATTACTCAATCACTCACTCACTCATCCATCTATTCACTCACCCACCCACTCACCGAATTGTAGCTCACAACGCTTCGCGTTCTGTGTCTTTCCTCGCACTTCCCCACTTTTGGAAATCCCTC
The DNA here is from genome assembly GCF_015708825.2 of Lethenteron reissneri. Classification (NCBI taxonomy): domain Eukaryota; kingdom Metazoa; phylum Chordata; class Hyperoartia; order Petromyzontiformes; family Petromyzontidae; genus Lethenteron; species Lethenteron reissneri. The sequence continues at coordinate 12,950,309 of NC_083818.1, read as the reverse complement.
CCAGTTTTAGTTTTCCCAAAGTCCTTCTGAAAACTTTTCTCAAGAAACATTTTCACTTTGATCTTCTCCCCAACGTCTCTTCTATTTGGCTTTTGGAACCCGGCGGACGTCCAGGACCGGGAGAGCGCTGACAAACAGTGGGACGACGCGGGCGTCCAGAATAAACATCTCATTTGAGACCCAAACCTCACACCTTCCTAGATTTGACGTTCCTCCTCGAAGGCACTGGCGGAACCACCAACCGCACCAGATCACCAACAAGTCGATGCACGCGTCTTCATGAATGGAGAATGAAAGATAAGCCACACTAGTGCGATTGTGACCTTGCAACACATGATGGACGATATCGCAAACCAGTGGGCTCTGCGCTGAAGCCCTCTCGTTGTGACCAGCAGCAGACATCAGCATGTAGTTCCTGAACACATCGCCACGCTCGCAAATCAAATAGAATTGAACAAATGCGTGAACTTCTCACGAACAACTATCTGATCGTGCTGTTTGCTGCTGACCGCTTGGCGCTTCGGTCCTGTGCTCAGCAAGGTTTCGTGTGTTTTCTCTCTTCGGACACGCTTCGTATCGAGCGATGGCTTGTACAGCGCTCCCGGTGGCTGGGCCCCAGTGTCGAGTCTTAACGTATCGAGCCGACTGTCAGGGAGCAGCCATTACTCCGGGGCACTTTCGTTTCTTTCCATTGTCTAAGATAGGTGACCCCCTTTTTAGAAAACATTTAATTCAGACTTAAATTCCCACTACAGTAGCAGCTGCTACGGCTTCCATAATTTCTTGCCAAATGCGGGCAACAGGAATTAATCTGTGTCCTAATTACAGCCTAGGCAGCGGATGAAAAATTGCCTGGCCTTTCAGAAATCAGCAGAGACGGAGGCACGCGCCGCAGGATTGGTCCGGCTCGACGCGGGCGGTTAACTCGCTCTTCGCCACACGCGACGTTCGCAGAACGTCACAGGAGGTCTGGGTGTTGTTGCGAGGCTGCTGCCGGCCGTCTCGTGGCGCTGACCTTGTGCCTGTGCACACCTGTACCCGCACACCTGTACACACCTGTACACACCTGCACCTGTGCACACCTGTACACACCTGCACCTGTGCACACCTGTACACACCTGTACACACCTGCACCTGTGCACACCTGTACACACCTGCACCTGTGCACACCTGTGTAGGGGAGTACGTGGAGCTCGCACGTACAGGTGCAGCGCTCCGTGCTGGCAGCCGCGGTTGGGTCAGAGCAGGTCACCGGGACATCTCCCTGCTGCTGCTCGTGAAGAGCTCTAATGTTTCTTATATTTCATCTCGACAATCTCTTTAATGTGGAGCATCTCGCTTACACGAATGTACAGGGTCTCGATTGATGCACACATATCAAACATCTATAACTTAAACAGTTTGCATTTATACGATGATTATCTTCTAAAATGAATTATATAAATATGTTCACATACATAATTTGATGGAGCACCCCGCCGGTTCGTGTAGAACAGGGGTCGGCAACCTACGGCTCCGGAGCCGCATGCGGCTCTTTACGGGCTGCTTCTTGACGATATGTACGTATGTACAGTATGTACTCAGATGCATTGCGGCTCTTGAAATACTGAATTTTGTACCGAATTGGAAAGAAATGGCTCTTCTTGTTATTTTGGTTGCCGACCCCTGGTGTAGAATGATGCACTCGAGTTTCTGTAAGAGTTGTGCGAGTTAGTTTTAAATAAAGATGGAAATTAAAATAATTTGCGACTGGCAGTACCGTTGAGTGTCTGGGAGATTGTTCCGTGTTGAAGCAGCTCTGTGTGTGACTGAGAGAGAGAGAGTCTGTTTGGGGTGGTCACGCACTTCGTAGCACCGTGAAGTTTAAGTGCCGGGTCCGTACAGCAGAGATTTAGAAAGAGAGAGAATAGGTCTGTACTTCACAGGATGGCAGCCTCGGTCTTGTTCGTCTTGGGGGTTCAGATTCGCATCACTAACGAGTTTTTAAACCGCGTGCTCATCGGTACTGCTTCCCATAACCTTTGGAGATGCTACGTTAGCAGTGGTGCACAAGCACAAATAACACAAACACTCACATTCGTCAATAACAACAAAGTGGCCTTACAAAGAGAAGTAAACAGGAGGCAACGTTGCAGGCAATGGCCTTCTTCATAGCACGACGTGTTGAAGCAGCTGGGTGTCTGAGCGAATGTTCCAAATCAACATCCCGCAAACACGAGAATAAAGCTTCACGCAGAAAGTGATGAATGGCACATTTCCACGAGATGGATTTTATGATCCAGTTTTTTATTTACGTGAGATAAAAAAAAAACTGGTATTGAGATAGTTAACCTGGAATATCCCTTGAGACAGAATATCGCGTTTGCAATACTTGTGAATGTCCAAAGATTGAGGCCAGTTTTGAAATGTATCTTGGCCAGTTGTCTCTTGTGTGAGAGATTATTAGGCGAACATGACACTTAGACGCTGACACGAGAGGGCATTTAAAGCGCCGCTCAAACCTTCACACCGCCTGCAGTGCGGCCTTGACGTTCAGCTCCGCTGCCCATGACACGGGCTCGCGTCTCTGCCCATGACACGGGCTCGCGTCTCTGCCGAGCTCCTCATTGCCACGGCCGCTCACACAACCGGCCCCGACTCTCAGGGGACGGCACCGACAGTGACGCAAGGCAGCACCGGCGCACCGCGATTTGCAATTTCCCTGCTTATGAACACTCGGCAGACGAGGGGTAAGGAATGCGCATCCGTGATAAACCAACACGGACTCGCAGGTCCCGAGGGCAGGGCTGCAGGGATTGCAAGGCCACAGCGAGATTCTTCGACGCGATGGCGCCAGGAGGCGCGGGACGCTGCGGTGATGTGTTGGGGGAATGTAATTTAGACTGTCTTCTCAAATGAGACTGCCTCCTTTCACAAGTGCTCCGCGCCGAGACTGAACGCCCCCCCCCCCCTCCTCCACCCCCTCCGCCCCCTGAATCCGAGAGCGTGGAGACGCCCCCGGCCTCGGGGTCGCGATGCGCGCAGCGGGTGTGGGGAGGTCCGGCAGAGCTCCTCCATGCACTCTGTGAGAACCGCTTCGATTGACCCTGACGCTGTTGACCCTCGGCCATTACAGAGCGGTCACGTTCTACTCGAAGATGCGTGCTGTCGCTCAAACATGGCCGCCGTTGTGTTTGTATGCGTGTCTTTGGGGTTTTTATAACACGTCGGCTTTCGCGACCAATATCCATAATAAAGGTTTTTTTGGGTTATATCGCGTCAATATAAATGTGTCGTTAAACCCGCCACCACCCGACAAAACAACTAGTAAGGTTTGTCACGTAAACAGAACATGCCAGTTCGTTACACACCGGTGTGGGAGCGCAAAAAGTACTCAGATTGTAAATGTTGTGGATTTTCTCTGCAACACACCGGTTCGTGCTGTACTAGTACACTACACTATACACTACACTATACACTACACTATACACTACTATACACTACTATACACTACACTATACACTACTATACACTACACTATACACTACACACTAGTGCTGTACTAGTGACGAATTGGCACGTTCTGTTTACGTGACAACCCTGACGAGTTGGCTGTGTCGGGTGGTGGCGGCTTTAACGACACATTTATATTTACTTGATCTAACCCCAAAAAAACGATATTATGAATTTCTTTGTCTTGTTTGCCTCCTATATTATGTAACATCCTTGTTCACCACCTATTCTAAAATCGTTCCAGGGGAGGTGGCTAAGCCGGACGGGACATCCGATTAGCACGGTTGGCTACGTACGGTGCGAAAGACGTCTAACGTGCATACGACGGGGCCTTAAGAGTCTGAGGTGGGGGGCTGATGAGGAGAATGTGGGGGGGGGGGGGGGGGGGCGAGCAAGGAGCCGTCACCGTGGGCCGCCGCGTCTCCTGCCTCTGCTCTGATCAGGGGGGGGGGCACAAGGGGAACCCTAAATGAGTGACCTCCAAATAAAAACGTCCCAGTTCAGCGTACAGAGGAGTGTTTCATCTCTGTACTTTCCTCTTGATTTAAGGGATTTAAACGTATAATTAAATAATTGCAGAAGAGAGCAACAATTAAATGTGGCAACAGGCCAGCAAGTTGTGTTTTTTTATCGCGTCAGTAATAGGTCTGAAAGTAAACGAACAATTATATCCACACTTTAGGAAATTACAAAAACTTTTATTTTAACCTCATTTTGGCGACTGCACTTGAGCATAATTACGCTGGAATTGTGGTACGCAGGCATCGGCGTTAAAAGCGTGGTAAATGCCACTCATTAATGTGTTAGAACTCAATGTTAATGTTCGGTTAATGTAGCATCTCCGCTTGATGCAGTGTCAGTAATTATGCACTGCTGGTAAGGATGGCCCTTTCAGCCAGAGGCACTTTGGATGAAAATGGGAACGATTATAGGGAAATCAGTGGTGGCAGAGTGCTGCTGCTTCTACAATACTGCCGCTCTTCCCTTGTTAATTGCAATAGGTGTGAGCGTTCGAGAAGAGGGGTGATTGTGCAAGTATTGTAGCGAAGTGATATGACCTGCGGGCATACGACCATAAACACGAGAAGGATCCATGGAAGCGGTGGCGTGGCTCTCAGGGCTGGCGTCCTGTCTGTGCGCGGGGCACTCGCCCTCTGAGAGGAGGAGGGGAAGCTCCATTGGAGCAGAGATTTGTTTTGCGAGACGATAAAGAAACGTGAATGCACGCGCACAAATCAATGCGCGCGAAACTGCCACGCTCTCGGCCCTCTGTGTAGGCCACCGTTGAAGTGCATTAAGCCATTTACATCAATTAGAGGCAATTAAGCCGGACACGCGCCATACGGCGAGCAGAATCAACATCTAATCAGAGATTAACAATGAAATTTATATTGGTAATTGCATTACATGTTTAAACATGTTAATTCTGTACATATTTAAAACCAATACGAATATAACGTGAACAACTTGAATATTGATGTGCAGCGCCAGTGAAATGTTAGCGCTGAACTGGGACGTCACGAACCACAATAACATCACTTCTCTCCCTCTCACCCCACGCTCTCACCCTCTCACCCCACACTCTCACCCTCTCACCCCACACTCTCTCCCTCTCACCCCACGCTCTCACCCCACGCTCTCACCCTCTCACCCCACGCTCTCTCCCTCTCACCCCACACTCTCACCCTCTCACCCCACACTCTCACCCCACACTCTCACCCTCTCACCCCACACTCTCTCCCTCTCACCCCACGCTCTTACCCCACGCTCTCTCCCTCTCACCCCACGCCCTCTCCCTCTCACCCCACACTCTCACCCTCTCACCCCACACTCTCACCCTCTCACTCCACACTCTCACCCTCTCACCCCACACTCTCTCCCTCTCACCCCACGCTCTCACCCCACGCTCTCACCCTCTCACCCCACGCTCTCTCCCTCTCACCCCACGCTCTCACCCTCTCACCCCACACTCTCACCCCACACTCTCACCCTCTCACCCCACACTCTCACCCTCTCACTCCACACTCTCACCCTCTCATCCCACGCTCTCTCCCTCTCACCCCACGCTCTCACCCTCTCACCCCACACTCTCACCCTCTCACTCCACACTCTCACCCTCTCACCCCACGCTCTCTCCCTCTCACCCCACGCTCTCTCCCTCTCACCCCACGCTCTCACCCTCTCACCCCACACTCTCACCCTCTCACCCCACGCTCTCACCCCACACTCTCTCCCTCTCACCCCACACTCTCACCCTCTCACCCCACGCCCTCTCACCCTCTCACCCCACGCTCTCACCCCACACTCTCACCCTCTCACCCCACGCTCTCTCTCCCTCTCACCTCACGCTCTCTCACCCTCTCACCCCACACTCTCACCCTCTCACCTCACGCTCTCTCACCCTCTCACCCCACGCTCTCTCACCCTCTCACCCCACACTCTCACCCTCTCACTCCACGCTCTCACCCTCTCACCCCACGCTCTCTCACCCTCTCACCCCACACTCTCACCCTCTCACCCCACACTCTCACCCTCTCACCTCACGCTCTCTCACCCTCTCACCCCACGCTCTCTCCCCACGCTCTCTCCCTCTCACCTCACGCCCTCACCCTCTCACCCCACGCTCTCTCCCTCTCACCTCACGCTCTCACCCTCTCACCCCACGCTCTCACCCCACGCTCTCTCCCTCTCACCCCACGCTCTCATCCCACCCTCTCACCTCACGCTCTCTCACCCTCTCACTCCACGCTCTCACCCCACGCTCTCACCCCACGCTCTCACCCTCTCACCTCACACTCTCTCACCCTCTCACTCCACGCTCTCACCCCACGCTCTCACCCTCTCACCCCACGCTCTCTCCTAGCCCACTCCCCACCTCCTTACTCTTCTCCTCAGCCACTGCGTTGTCTTCTTAATGCCACACACTTAGCTCGATATATGTTTCTGCTGATAGGCGCCTTGAGACATTAGTTGAAGGCGCCTTAGAAATAAATGTAAATTATTATTTCACCTCCATTATTTTAATGACTTAAAACGAATTCCCACTTAAATGAGCATTGAGGCGGTACTCATCTGCCGCCTCATCTGCTGCAAGTGATGGAAATTCTTCATTACTATGGCAGGGTGAGTCTACGCATAGGACAATCACATAGTATTACCTAATTTTATCAACACCAGAGGGATGATGGGTGGAATGACCCCCAACCCGGATTTGAGCTCACAGCCTTGCGATTGCGAGCCGCTTCGCTCGCTCTGCAATTGAGACAACGCTGGCCAGAAGCAACACGAGTTTGGATGATCTCAACTGCATTTATATAAACAATAATTCATCCTGGTAGAAATCTCTCATCACGAAATCCCATGCACGTGCTCATTGCGGTCATAAAGTGTCCTTTAGGATGGGCAAACAGCTGTGACCATCATATGCCAGCACATATTGTATGTATTAATATTTTTCACCAGGATAATCCCTTGGTATGGAACATCCCATTAACGCGGGTGTCTGTCCCACACACAGGGCATGCAGTGACGCGTCTGGGGCTGCTTTGCCGCACTGCCGACTCGCGATTCCCCTGCAGAGCGTCCCTTGAGTCGTTAATGAACTCCTCTGGGTTCCGAGCGATCACCTCTTCTCGTGCTTGTAACGGCACGCACAGCACGTTAGCATTCCACATACAGCTTCAGCAACTTCCCCATGTTAATCTGCCACAAGATGCATTCATAATGTGCGCTGCCGAGACCGCAAACACACTTTCTGTGCCGGGGGGGGGTTCAGCTTTAAATAAACCAAGCGGTAGGAACGGTGACATTCCCCTGAAGTAAATGAGGCATCGTGGAACCTTGATTTTCTTTTCCGTGCCATAGCCTTTTTTAACTTTGAACAATTACCACGACTGCTTTACATATCACACCGTCTGACACAGGTGGAATGCTGTTGCTAGATTTGGGCTGGAAGACCCAGTTCCTATCTCACGGCACTGAGTGAGCGAGGATTCAGAACTGACTCACTCACTGCAGCCACTCGCTCACTCACTGATGGCCATTCACCCCCATATCACTCTCACAATGCCACTACCATGGTCACTGTTCCCTGGACTACACTCGTTTATTCATCCAGCCGTGTTGACGACCCGGTCTACAAGATACTGCAGGGCACAGCAACTAATTCACCCACTTATACACTCACTCATCCACTCATCCACTCACTCATTCACTCACCCAACTCACCCACTCATCCACTCACTCACCCACTCATCCACTCGCTCACTCATCCATCCTCCAACTCACCCACTCATCCACTCACTCACCCACTCATCCATTCCCAACTCACACACTCATCCACTCACTCACCCACTCATCCACTCACTCACCCACTCATCCATCCCCAACTCACACACACTCATCCACTCACTCACCCACTCATCCACTCACACACTCATCCACTCACTCACCCACTCATCCACTCACTCACCCACTCATCCATTCCCAACTCACACACTCATCCACTCACTCACCCACTCATCCACTCACTCACCCACTCATCCATTCCCAACTCACACACTCATCCACTCACTCACCCACTCATCCACTCACTCATTCATCCATCCTCCAACTCACCCACTCATCCACTCACTCACCCACTCATCTATCCCACAACTCGCACACTCATCCACTCACTTCTCACACTGCAGGTCACATCACTTATTTTTCCTTCCCTGGCACTGCTACAATTTGATATGCACTGCCATCTTATTTATTTCAAAGCTTTCATAACAACTTTGCTCAATCAAGACGCGTGTTGAATCTGTTCTATGACAACCTTGATAGTACTGTCTGTTGCTGGCCACTTCACTTGTTCGGCCTTTGGGTCTGTGCTCAGCACATGGGTTCGAATAAACCGAACAAGTGCTGCTCGTGCACAAGCAGAGAGTCATCCATCCATCGGCGTCGCATCCCACCGCGGAGCACAGATGGTGCCGTGTTGTCTGTAGGGGCTTCGTTTTGTTTTCGTTAATAATGTTTTACGTCTGTTGGGCTTTATGTTTCCTAAAGCTTGACGACTTCATTTATTCAGCTTGGGCAGGCACTTTTACAAGCAGAAAAGAACTAATGACGAGGACAGCGCCAGGATTGTCAGGTGCGGGGACGCTGATAACCATCTGGTTTGTGTCTCCTGCGGGATGTGAGGAGGACTAGTCAAGCACGGCGAGGCTGGGCGTGCCGGAGGAGGATGGCACGCTCCCAGGGTGTTCGTTTGCATTGACATCGGGGTATGAAACCCAACAACTGGGCTGCCACGATAGTGGCAACGTGAGACCCAGGGTTGGGAATTGGCATCTGTGTCCACGTGGCAGGAATTGATATGAATCGAGATCTGCCGGTGTTCTGTTGAACTGTATTACAGGACGCTGCACAGTGTTAATAGACCCGGGCCAAGTGACGTATGGAGCTATTTGATCGGATGAGGCATCACTGCTGCTTCCTCTGGTTCAGGTTCAGCAGAGAACGGCCGCCACCACGCGGCATGCGCCATGAGCGTGTGCCGCGTGAGACACCACACGCGTGTGGCACGGCACACGTGTGTGTTCACACGCGTGTGGCACGGTACACGTGTGTGTTCACACGCGTGTGGCACGGTACACGTGTGTGTTCACACGCGTGTGGCACGGTACACGTGTGTGTTCACACGCGTGTGGCACGGTACACGTGTGTGTTCACACGCGTGTGGCACGGTACACGTGTGTTTACACGCGTGTGGCACGGCACACGTGTGTGTTCACACGCGTGACGCGTCACACGTGTGTGTTCACACGCGTGACGCGTCACACGTGTGTTTACACGCGCGTAACGCGTCACACGTGTGTTCACACGCGTGTGGCACGGCACACGTGTGTTTGCACGCGTGTGGCACGGCACACGTGTGTGTTTACACGCGTGTGGCACCACCTCGCGCGCCGTGCCAGCCTTCATGGGTGCTCGCTAGCAGCACTTGCCCCAACGCTCCGTGTAGCCTACACGGGGGAGCTCTGCATTTGTAACGAGGCAATGAGCGTAGCCGAGCAGGAGGAAGTGTTGGCCGGTTTCTCATTCACGCCACGGACACACCACGGGGGCGACGATGATCTGTCATTTGTTTTATTTGGGGTTCACGCCTGATTTGCGCAGAGAGAGCATCATTACATTAACCTACCAAATTACGCAGAATTTTAGCTTTTTTTCATAAAGGCTTCTCTCCTGCGGCATACCCATAATGAAATGTCGACTCAATAGGCGCTGTAATTCCGCAAAGATGATTAACATGCTTCTGCTGTAAAGTATTAATAGCAAAGTAAGTAATCCGACGATGACGCCTCCTCCTCCCTGCACGCGAAGAGGCACGCGGCCTTGTGGGGGAGTACTGGGTGATTTCAGCAGCATTGAACATCAACTCTGGACCAGCTTTGACATTCAGCGTCTCATCAGGCAATGCGGGCTCGCTTGAACCAAGGCCGGTAAGCTGTCAGATGTTTATAGGCACGGAGCGTCTCTTTTTTTTTTTTATAAAAATGGATCCACGAATGAATATATTCATAGATAGTTTTATAAAACGAATTCGGCAGTTCTCACGAACTCCACTGGGACCGGTAACGCTGTCCCGTGGTTGCTGTTGTTGGAACGGTGCCCGGCATGTGCAGCTGAAATTAATCCAAACTCCACCCCGCCAGGAGTCGTTATCACGGCATGACCTCACTCACCTTCTCCCAGAGAGAGGGAGAGATTAGGCGAGAGATGAGGCGACCGCCTTGTTCTCAGATCTCCCTGTTGCTGTGCTCCCAGGTACGAGGGATCACAGCTCGTACGCGTGGAACGCGTCGCCCCTCGTGCGTCTGCCGAAACAACAACCCCGCGGGCGATTTCCCGGCACACATTTGCAAAATCGGCACGGGAAGACAAGGCGCGTGTTTATTTAAGCGCGCATTGCAGACATCTGTGCTGATTTCCCAAGATATATCAGCTGGGATTCAGGTAAATATCACAATTTGAATCATCCCCGGACACTGCGTAAGCTGTTCCGTGGGGTAATCTTAACCTTAGGACCTGTGGGCCTTTATGCAATCTCAAACGCCTCTGCTGTATTGGCACAAGTCTCGACTGCGATGCATTGCGCCGTGGAATTTCGCTTAATTTTTACAAATAGGCTAAGGAAAAGAAAAAAACCCCGCACACGTCCACAGGATGTGGCTGCAGCTCCGTGTCCTCCTCACTTGAATCAGCGCGGGGCCGGGGGACGCTTTTCTGCGTGAGGGTTGTACGTTCTCTCGCTCCCTCCCTGTTCTGCCTCGTGCTCTCCACTTGACGGCCATCGATAAACATGCAAAACGGCCTTGGCGTTGGACAAACGTCTCAATATGGACCCTCCTGAAAAACAGTCTTTGGACTGATCTTCCTGTTTTAGCAAATAATAAATAATATTGAAAAATAGATGTCAGTTGGCATCTGAGTATTTGCATGATAAATGTCATCGACACACATTGACGAGCAAAGTATAGTCTTGTGCAGCTCAGCCTCCCCCCCCCCCAGCTCTCGCTCCCCGCCCACACACTTTGGAACCCTCATTATCGTAGAAGCTGTTGCATTTGGAGGCTTGCCCCCTTTTGTCTCTCCGCCTGATGAAGACCGCTTGTGTTGCGATCAAAACGTCGAGGGTTTTTTGCTTTTATTATTTTCTATTTATTATTTATATTTTTCATTTATTACTTTTATTTAAATTTCTATCTACATGACTTTACCGAAAGAACCAAGAATATTAATTCCTGCAGTCACGAAAGTTTTAAGTCAAAATGTAACAAGCAAAGTCTTTGTGAAGCTGCGTAGTCGTGTTGTGATCTGGTTTAAGTGTTTTGTGGTGTCTAAGTGGTCCTGTTGGGGTATAGTTTAACACTTTCTATTCAGTTACACATATTACTCGGCAACACATGTTCAACTACTATACTTGGTTGAACGCAGTATTTTTAAACTAAATCAACAATTGTGTGTTTGTGAGCGGTGTATCTCGGTCTCCCTGCCGCGTGTGACTGCGAGGGGTGGCGGTGTCTGTGTCCGTGGCCCCATATCGAGGCAGCTTTTGGTCAAACTCTTCGGGCCCTCATCAGGACCGCAGCCCCCGCACGAATCGACGCGCGCGCAACTCTGGAGCTTCCACATTTACATTTGGACCCATGTGTATCACTGCAGGAATTGGTAGTGAAGTATTCTTCTTAAGACAGCCTTCAGGAGCATTGATTTTAAGACATCAGCGGAGTTTCCACGTCCATCAGGCAGCCGAGCCGATGACAAGTCTGGCTGCCTGCCTCCCCTGGGTCCCCAGATGCCGCCGTCACCCGCACGCCTCGTTGCTGATAAAGCATCCGTCCGAGCAGAGGGACTATTTAAAATCTCTGCTGGGAGCTAACGTGTTAAAGTGGGTTATTGTTTAATTGTGAAGTAGCGGTGAAGGGTTTCACCTCGGCACGCAACTTCATCTTCACTTGTCCCTGCTCTCTCATCTCGGTCTGGTTGTCTCTCATCTGAGGTCGATCTTTTTGTCTATTAAAATATATCAGCTGGACAATCTCTTGAGATGGAGCAGCTCGTTTTCAAGGGTGTCCAGGATGACAATTGATGCGTACAGAGCAGACACGTGATGACACGTACACACACACACACTTTCAATCCATACTGTTCATCGGATGCGTGCAGTAGCCCGGGCCTAACTGCTGTCACGTGTTCGCTGGGGGTGTAATCCGTCCCGAGCAGCGCCCATTCTCCCTTGTGAAGGAGTATTTTAAACAACAGACGAAACTGTTTCCTGCATCTCACAGGGAAGATTTATTTTCAAATTACACGCCGTGAGGAATGTTCAAATGTACTCAATGTGGGCCGGTTGACGGATTTACGCTCGCGAGAGACAGCCGGCTTTCAACACAAACCCGGGTCTCTCTTTTATGCCCGAACCATAAACATTAAGGTCACACCGCTCTGTGATCAGCAGAGTGGAGCAAGGCACATTGTTATTGCCAGGTAACATGCAATAAAGTGACCTCTAACTGCCTGGTGAGTAGATAAGGCCTTTGATGAACAGCAGTGCCCTTGGAATTACTAACATGCTACTGGCCGTATTGATAGCCCTGGAATTGCGCTAACCGCGCATCGGACTCCACTGCCTCAATTACTTCACACCGGCGGCGTCATACTCGTGAAGAATATACTTATAAATAACATCGTTCTGCAGCCAACTAGGAGCCATAACTAACACACAGAGGGTCATTGTCTATAAACATCCGGGCGTCCACGAACATTGGTTCAGGAAAGCAGGACTGCTGACGTGGCACTGAATGTCGAAACCGGTCAAGAGGTTGCTCGTCTCGACATTATGCACTCCCAGAAGGTCGGGTGGCTGTTGAGGTGTGTTTAAAATAGACGTATTTTTTGTTGTGTGGAGAGACAAATATGTGAATGAGACGTCGTTGTCGGCTGTCTTCTGTGTCTCGATGAAGAATGGACATTTGAGGAATGTCCCGTGGTGAGCTCGCACGACTCGTGTGAGCGGAGTGCGGCCTGCGAGTGCGTGCACGCGGCTGCTGCAGGCACACGAGGGGCCCGCGGTCACGGCTACCTGACCTTGGTCACGCACACGGAAAACACACTCCAACAACAGACCCCATTGCAACGAAGTGACGGTGGTGGCACCACAGCGCTCGTGCCAGGCTAGGTGCACTTTGAGTGCACGTGAGGTGTTAATGACTCTTGACAAGAGGTTATGGAACAAACCCAGGAGCTAATGGTTAACTGACTGAGATGAGTGACGCTCCCCTCGTGCCAACTCTCTCTGTATCCGCCAGACGCTCCACTCACCCTTTGTGTTCCTCCTCCTCCTTCCATTGTTGCAGGAGGGCGAGTAACTAACTGAGCAGTAGCCTCAAAGTGCACATAGCCTGGCACTACCCAGTACAATATATCACGGACCTCCTCCACATAGCCTAATCTTGAACTGCTGGTACCAGTCATCGGAAATTCCCATCGGATCAAAATCCTCCCTGTAGGCCGTGCCCCGCCTGTTTAGGCCCTTCTCTCTGACTCCTCAATCACAACAATGAGAGGTCACAACAATCAGAGGTCACACAAGCAGAGGTCACACAAGTACAGGTCACAACAAGCAGAGGTCACACAAGCAGAGGTCACAACAAGCAGAAGTCACAACAAGCAGAGGTCACAACAAACAGAGGTCACACAAGCAGAGGTCACACAGAGGTCACACAGAGGTCACACAAGCAGAGGTCACACAAGCAGCGGTCACAACAAGCAGAGGTCACAACAAGCAGAGGTCACACAATCAAAGGTCACACAGAGGTCACACAAGCAGCGGTCACACAAGTAGAGATCACACGAGTAGAGGTCACACAAGCATGGCCAGGGTGACGTGGCTTGCAGCCCCAGACCCAGCAGTGATGAATGGTCGAGCTACGAGCTGCGCTCTCATCCCGTGGCCGTGGCGGCTGAGGGGTGAGCGCAGTTCCCGTGCGACACTCGCGGCGCTCATGCCGAGCGCTGCTTCGGAATCTTAAACAGCTCGTGCAAGAGACGTACAAGAGACGGCATTACCGACCCGGAGATAGGCGGGGAAAATGAGAACTCAAAGAAAAAGACAACTTGGGAGATGAAATCGGAGCACAAATACGGCCGTGACAACGAACTGCCGTGGCTCGTCTGGAAGATGGATGCCGGCTGCCTTCGCCGGACGTTTCCAGGGCGGTGTCACCGCAGTGCAGCCGAGAGGATGGCCAAGAATGCGGGGGGAGGAGAGCGGCCGTGTGGCATCCCCCCCCGCCTGCCTCGCACTGCCTCGCTCAGGGCGGTGCGGCCAAGCGTCACGACGACACTCGCCAAATCACTCTTCCATCGCTACTGCCATGGCTACTGTTCCCTTCAACTTCACTCGCTCCTTCTTCCACCCCTCTCGATGACTCGGCCTAGCGGACACTGACTGTCTCGTCTCATCCACTACAACAACTCACCCACCCACACACTCACTCACCCACTCACCCACTCACTCACCCACTCACCCACACACTCACTCACCACACTGCAGCTCACATCCACACACCCACCCACTCACCACACTGCAGGTTACACCCACCCATTCACCACACTACAGATCATACTCACCCACTCACCCACCACACTACAGATCATACTCACCCACCCACTCACCACACTGCAAGTCACACTCACCCATTCACCCACTCGCCACATTGCAGCTCACAACGCCTATCTCACTCCACATTTTGGAATTCCTTTCCATCAGATAGATTCCCAAGTACGGATAATGCCCTTGCTACTTTCAATAAACGCGTTCACAGTTTATTTATCGCAGCTTTGAGGGGGCTGTTTGTTGCTGGCCATTTGACGTCTCGGGCCTTTGGGCCTGTGCTCGGCAACCGTGCAAAAAAAAGCTAAATAAAAAGGTGGCACAGCTGTTGAGGGTGCAGGCGGTGCAACTGCACAGAGATCCACTGACTGGAGGGACCCAGGTTCCCGCCTATGAAAGGGAGAGATATTGGACGTACGTATGTTGTATATGTAGGTTGAACTTCTTTCGCACCGTACGTAGCCAGCCGTGCTCATATTGGGCGGGGGGCAGGGGTATTTAATCCACTGGCGCCGCCAGCACTCCGATCTAACGCTCCATCCGTACCTCCGCATTCATGCACCGCATCAAGTCACAAGCGTCACGCGGCGATGATCGCGACGCGGCGGGGCCCGCGCGGGCTGCACTCATCCACCTGGCGGACCCGGGCCCCGCTGAGCGCTGAGTTACCGCATCCCGAGCCGGCCCTGAAGGCTTTATGGCTGCAGTGTCCTCTTGAGAAATGACTGCTAAAAAATTCGTTTTTTTTACCGTGCCAGAATATAACTTGCATTAAAATTGTCAAACGATAACCGTACTAAATTTAGACCGGTAATATAGAAGCCACTTTATTTATCAAGGCATGCAGTGGATTGTATCCGTCACCCCTCTCCAGAGTCCTGACATCCATAGCTGTCTTCTGAGCAGGATTAAGGAAGGTCACGAAGTTTAGACTTGCTTAATAAAATGAAATATTTTCATTTTACAGTCGATTTGCATTTTCTCGGCGTAGCAGCACGCGCAGCAACAGGCGCTCGGGGGATCGACAGAAAGCGTCGAGCTGTGCTCTGTAGAACTCCTGGTTCCACTGTGGAACTCCTGGTTCCACTGTGGATCCACTGTGGATCCACTGTGGAACTCCTGGTTCCACTGTGGATCCACTGTGGATCCACTGTGGAACTCCTGGTTCCACAGTGGAACTTCTGGTTCCACTGTGGTTCCACTGTGGTTCCACTGTGGATCCACTGTGGAACTCCTGGTTCCACTGTGGTTCAACTGTGGTTCCACTGTGGTTCCACTGTGGAACTCCTGGTTCCACTGTGCTCTGTAGAACTCCTGGTTCCACTGTGCTCTGTAGAACTCCTGGTTCCACTGTGGTTCCACTGTGGTTCCACTGTGGAACTCCTGGTTCCACTGTGCTCTGTAGAACTCCTGGTTCCACTGTGGTTCCACTGTGGTTCCACTGTGGATCCACTGTGGAACTCCTGGTTCCACTGTGCTCCGTAGAACTCCTGGTTCCACTGTGGTTCCACTGTGGATCCACTGTGGAACTCCTGGTTCCACTGTGCTCTGTAGAACTCCTGGTTCCACTGTGCTCTGTAGAACTCCTGGTTCCACTGTGGTTCCACTGTGGAACTCCTGGTTCCACTGTGGTTCCACTGTGGATCCATTGTGGAACTCCTGGTTCCACTGTGGTTCCACTGTGGAACTCCTGGTTCCACTGTGCTCTGTAGAACTCCTGGTTCCACTGTGCTCTGTAGAACTCCTGGTTCCACTGTGATTCCACTGTGGAACTCCTGGTTCCACTGTGGTTCCACTGTGGATCCACTGTGGAACTCCTGGTTCCACTGTGGTTCCACTGTGGATCCATTGTGGAATTCCTGGTTCCACTGTGGTTCCACTGTGGATCCATTGTGGAACTCCTGGTTCCACTGTGGTTCCGCTCTGGAACCCCCGTGGTTTCATTGTCGAACCCCTGGTTCTACTGTGGTTCCACTGTGGCTTCACTGTCCTCATGTGTTCCATGGCCCAGGCCTTCTACACAGTCTGGCTTGAGAACTCCTTAACAAGAGTAACATGACATCTTTGTTAGCATCGTTTTGGAGAATATAAGGAACAAAATAAATAAGCGGACGTTATGCCTCCATCTCTCCCTCCACATAACAAATACATTCATTAATATATTTTGCATGTGGAGGTAGAGTATTTTTTCAACATTCTCCTCCATCAAGACCTCTCAGAAATGCTCAGGAAACCTGTTCCTAGGAGCCGGAGATTAAATCCCTGCTCTTCCGTTCAAGATGGTTACAGGTGTGGGCTGCAAGTAACACACAAACATATATCCCCCGTGCAGCTTCAAGAGACTATTGGGGCAAGTGTTGTTAGCGAGTAGCACCTATAAAGGGCCAGCACTCACATATAGCAAACACGCTATGACACGTGTACACATTTCCAACTTACACACGATGTATGGACACTGAATCTCTCGCAGCCACGCGCGTGAAGAGCTGTACAGATAATTTAGTGGAGCACACCGCTGGTCCGTGTCGAATGCACTCGAACCGTGCCAGCTGTGGAAGCGAGGTTTAATTAGAAATTAAAATGAGTTGAGACCCGTGGCATCATGTGTTAGTGAGTCTGAGTGATTTTTTTTTATTATGTTTCAGCAGTTCTGTGTTTGAATAAGAGAGTGTCTGTTGGGATAGCCACACACTTTGTAGTACCATGAAGTTTAAATGTCAGGATCATACAGCAGAGGTAGAGAGAGAGAGAGCATGGGGTTGGGACTTCATAGGGTGGCAGCGTTGGTGTCTTAAATCTCGAGAGGTTTAAATTCGCACAACTTACCAGTTAATAACCTTTGCTCAGTCACCGCTTCACCCATTGTATTCATCGCGGC
This sequence comes from Lethenteron reissneri, assembly GCF_015708825.2. Classification (NCBI taxonomy): domain Eukaryota; kingdom Metazoa; phylum Chordata; class Hyperoartia; order Petromyzontiformes; family Petromyzontidae; genus Lethenteron; species Lethenteron reissneri. The sequence continues at coordinate 12,932,772 of NC_083818.1, read as the reverse complement.
CAATGTCACGTGCAGACCTAGAAAGATGTCCCTCGTGCGGTGGGCATGGAGCTGGAGCGGAGTTGTCGCTGTGACATCTTCTTCGTCGACGTTCGATGTCGCCCATTGAGATTCCACCACTTAAAACTGTGATATTTACGGTACTGGGCTTGTTAACCTTGTCCTTTAAAACATCAACGTAATATCCTGCTCAAATGAGCATTGATGCAGCGCTCAAGCTCATGTTTATAGCTCTAAGCTGGTGGTATAAAGTCCACATGCCTATGACGTGGTGAGTTCATCCATAGGCCTGCACTGTTGATGCCCGCTTACATTGGTGCTCATTTTATTCACCTTGGATTGACGATGGGCCGCGTCAAACCCCAACCCGAATTTCAACTCATAACCTTCCTTTTGCGAGCCGCTCGCTCTACTGGTGAGGGACCTGGCGGGGATTGTAACCTTTGGGATAATGATGGGGAAATGGTTCGGAGTGCACAAACTGTGCCCACGCAATTGTACGCTGATCATTAAGTGCACAATAGAGGGAGCAGCTGTCCAGTCGTGCGCTATCATGGCATGACTACCGTGCAGCACAGGGGTGGCGGCCACTGTGGTCTCGGGAGCACGGGTCAGTGCCGCTGCACACTGCGGTGTGGCCTTCAAGAAATAGAAATGGGGCACGTCCTGCCACTGGAACATGTGGAGTGACATCTGTAAGGTGTCAGTCGACCTCCTTTGCACCGTGTCCACGTGGTTTCCGCTGTCAGAATAAAACGAGTGGCTTGGGCATGCAGTGGCTATACATGGGTACAATCACTGGCAGAGCCAGTGGGGGTGGCACGTCGGATCATTGGGGTTTATTAGTAATAAATCGGCATTTTGCGACCCCCACTGCCACCGTGTAGCATATTATTACGTGCCAGGGACTCTATGAGATGATAGGACAATAGTCTGAGTCCACAATTGGCAATAAGTAACGGCAAAGCAGTTATAAGTGACTCACTTAATTGTGCGCAGTTGCGTATACAGGACACGACTTCCCTGAAGGCATTCACCTTCAGCGAGCGCGATGCCGATCACACGACGCGGTTCGAATTCGACCCTCGATCGATGGCTGCGCCATCGCCGCACACGCGTCGAACAAGGGACAACTCCGTACTTGCTAACGACTCATTACTTGCTAACAACTCCTTACTTGCTAACAAGTCCTTACTTGCTAACAACTCCTTACTTGCTAACAACTCCTTACTTGCTAACAACTCCTATAATTTTTCATTGCTGGAGGGGTTGCCACACCTACCTAAAAATCCTGGCTCCGCCATTGGGTACAATGACACGGCCATTGTGGTCTCACCTTGCCAGCAGAGCTGACCAGAGAGGGGTGGTAGCGGGCAAAGGGGGGAATTTGCCCTGGGCCTCGCAAAAAGAGGCCTCTCAACGTGCCAGTTGACAGTGGGGACACGTGACATTCTGCTCCGGGCCTCAGACGTGTTTGGATGGCCCTGGTGGAGGGCCGGAGGGCAGCAGTGCCGTTCCTAAATGGGAATGCATGAATCAATGTGAGTGTGCAATGCTGATCTGCCACAAATGTGCACACGCTCGTGCACCCAAGTAGAGCATCTTGAGTGAGCCACGGCACTCGGTGTGAGGTGTTCTGTTTACTGCGGGATTATCCACGAATGTCATAACCTCACCCTCGGCTCTAGGTGTCTGTGCCTGCCCCGTCCTGTATAGAAGCCCATTGTAGCTGCATTAGCGGAGTGTAGTTTCCCCAGTGTAGAAATACGTCATCCATTTCACAATGGATGACGTATTTCTCCAAGCAGGGCAATTGCTGCAGCCCCGTAAAACGAACCCAGTTTGTCTTCTCTTTGGGTTCGTGTGTTTGTGAAATGCGACCCGTAGAATTACCGGGCCCTTCTGTCTCTCGGTGTCATTTTAAACTCTCACAAAGTCAACATTCACAAGCTTACTTTTATTCTCGTTCACATGTCAAAATATCGCATCTTGAGGTGACGTGTTTATATTCAGTAACACTTCAAACGTAGCTTTTTTAAACCGACACATGAATCCACGTGTTTTTGGGTCAGGCCACGTGGTTGGTGGTGGTGTTTGGGCCACGGGGTGGTGGTTTCATGATAACATTCTTGTAATTTACCTTCCGCCACCCAACAAGGTTGGCGCGTGTCCTGCATAAAGGCTACCATCTACACGCGGCCAAGGCCTTCATCAGATTCTGACCGATGAAGCTCCTTCGCAGTGGCTGAAGACTTGTCACGGCTGAATTCAGCATCATCATTCCCCGTTTCGCTCAAACTGATTTTAGCTACATCAGGTAATGGACGCGGGAATTGAGTCGCTGCCTCGTCTGTGTCCGTGCTTAAGTTTGGGACTTCAATAAAGTGGACGTCCAATGCAACACGTCAGCATGGAAGCAGAGTGAGATGGAGAGAAATAAAATAACTTTCATAGAACAGATCGTTATAAGCCAAGTGGTGCATGGCTCCACATGATCAATAACAATTAAATACTGTATTTCATTTATACGTGTACGACAAACTACAGTCAATTGTAAATCATTAAAACCAACACGAGTAATATATACGTAACCTCACAAGTCAATCGTAAACACAATATGACTCAATAACCATACAATGCAATATTATGTAGCACACCAGGCATCCATTTTAACGGAGTCCTTTAATTGTATTACTTCTTTGAAACATGTTTGAAATAATATGTTCAGAGTCGCCGGGCCCAAATTATAAAGGAAATGGTTCATGTTGTGGCAGTTAGTGATGTCACGGCAGAGACTTTAGCACAGAGTGAGATGAATCGGTGCACTTGAGTTCTTAGCTCACTGCCGAATGAATTTCAAAGAAGGGTGGGCGATAGAGCCGATGTTGATGTTGAATTCACTTGCGAAAGGTGCGCTTCATCGGTCGGAATGGTATCACTACATTGGCACGTACAAATAATGTCTTTGCAAATGTGACACGAATTGTGGTTTAAAACTACCACGTAGCCTAATTAACAAACAAATTCGTCTTTTATTTCCTCCAAACACTTTGATCAAAGAGACGAGGTAACAAGCTGCACGTGTCTGGGTAGACGGTGCATATTCACGCGGCTACTGTGCCAGCGATCACCACGAGACGCGGCCTGCTGTCTCCACGGGGAAATAAGAAACTGCAAAGGCTAAAATATTTTACTCGTTCCACTAACACACACCCAGAGACCCTCCATTGCTTACAGCCTGAAGTGTTCTTGAGATTGAATTAAATAAAATGCTACGTTATATTTTAAAAATCCCATTAGGCAGTATTTAAATGTCCTGAAAATGCGACACCACTGCACGCAAACACAGCCGACATCCTTCACGAGACCCCCACAGTCACCAAAGCATCATTCTCACTTCTCGTATTCTCTAAAAACATTCGAGACGATTGTTCTCGCGACTGTGCACAGTTAATCTGCAATGCCAATAGCCGTGTTGGGCTTTCCCCTGATTAAATGTATCGTCACGGGTCCTGCCAATACCACAGCACTCTCTGAGATTTGTGGCTGAGACTTGGCGTGGGTAGAAGCGATCAGTGTAACATGTTTTAATAATTTGTATTTTTGAACACTGTTCCTGAGCACAGTGCCCAAAGGTCCAAAATTCCAAGCGGCCAGCAACGAACAGCACGATCAAAAGTTGAAATTGGTAAAAGGTAACACGTTTCTTGAAGAGCATACTGTAGTGATTATAACAGCTTGGGAAAGGAAACGCCAAGTGGCAGGCAACAGACAGCACCACTGAAAGTGTAACAGATAAGAGGTAACATATTTATTGCACTGAGCGAGGTTATTGTTTTCAGAGTTTGGGGGAAAAGAGACGACAACTTTGCCCGGATGCACGACCCTCTTCCACTTCACGTTTCACATGAAGCCCGACGTTTTTGTTCTCCCCCTGATCATTGCAGGGGAATTTGCGTTTTTTAAATGTCTCGATCTTGTTCTAAATATTGGCAACACAACTGGCCCCGTTCTCGATCCACAGCAAACCCCAGCAATCTGACTCGCAACATTTCCTTGTCACACCCCATAGGTAAATACAATGGTTGTAAATCCTTTATGTGCTGCACCACTGCTCTATGGAATGACATTAAAAGGCTTTTTTTCCCCGCACAGAGAGTCAATGCTGGATAAAGGCGGCTATGGGTTGTTCCGCTGCATATTAATCCCAACCCCACACACAAAGTCCCCATTTCTTCTGTGTCCCTCGTATCAACGTCGTCACGCCAATGACGACCATCGGTGGGGCAGAGGCCTTCGTGCCAGGTGAGTAAAAGCGCGTGGATCATCAGCTGTGTGCGGCCCCTCTATGAGAGGACGCTGGAGAAGATGAGTCGTAGGGCTTCGTCTGCTCTTCACCGCAGATGCAGTTCTTGTTCTGGGCCTGGCCGAGCTGGCCTCACTAAATTAGTTTTAGTTTGTTTTACCAGGTAAGGCCCACTGAACTATGCAGTTCTTTTTCAGAAGCAACCTGGCCACAAATGATAGCTCAAGGAAGTGGCTTATCACGTGGGAATGTATAGTAGCAGCCAAATACCCTCAACGCGTGTTTCTCAATGTGGAGGGAAAAAACAGGGAACCCGGGGAAAAATCCACGCGACCACGAGGAGGTAGACATACAGGCGCCGGGGCCGGGATCGAACCCACGACCTCCTGCATACCACGCGAAGTAGTTAACATCTCATAGCCAGCGCGGTGCTCCTTTTTAAGGAACACAATAAATAATCATGAAATACAGCACCTTCCCTTATCTGTCACCAAATAATAACACGGAGCCCTGGGCTATTGATGGAATCATAGGCCTTGACCAGGTCGATTAAATCAGATATATTTAGGTCCTGTTGAAATTCTCTACACCTCTGCTGTAGCAGACGAACAGAGAATATGGCATTTGTGCAGGACCGCCCTGGCCTGAAACCACACCGATACCCCGAAAGCTTCTCCTCAGCTGAACTGGCGAGGCGGAGTCGAATCATCCTTAGCAGTACCTTTCCCGGCACACGGAGGAGGAAAATGCCCCATTTAATTTAACAATCAGTGCGATTTTCCTTCTAAACAATTGGGACCACGAGGGCATCCTTCCGATCTTGCGGATCTCGTCCTCTGACCCAAACGGTTATAATGATGTCGTATATGGCAGTCTGCACAAAATATCAACTCCCTCAGCAGTTCACTTAGGAGGTAATTACAGAGACACACAGAGACACACGGACTCATACAGAGACCCTTAGTCTCCGCGTCTCCAACGGGTGCATCGCGGTGAGTGTGTGTAGCGTCATACCACGCCTCATCCACTCACCCCCTCACCCCCTCACCTCACGTAACTCGCAAGCGAGCCTCCGAGCCACCAGGGTTCACGTTGCCTCAGGCAAAATGCTTCATGATATGCGCCTGAATATGAATGCGTATGTGATGATAACCGCCTACAGTACTCAGTGGTGTAAATGAGGCGGTACACGATGTGAGGGCCCGTGGTGTTTCCAGGCGAAGTGGCGGTGAACCTTGGCTGCACCATGAAGAGGCTTCACAGCGGCGCTTCTGCATTCACATCCACAACACTGGCAACATATTATGAGCGCAAAATACACTGGTTCAGGAATGTAAATGTGTATAAACGTTTTAATAGGAAACTATATTTGCTTGCAGGAGATGTAACCGTCTAGATTGCAAGGCAAGATAGCATGTTTCACCAGCGATCTTTCTGCATTTTAAAAGTTATTGACCAGGTGGTTTGCGCATTCCAACAGGTTGGACTATCGTAGTACCGCTTGTAAACATTAATAATTATTGTCAACATGTGCGGGTTTCTGAAGCATATTGTGGAGAGTTGGAGCAACTGTGAGCAGATTTAGGGTCATCAAATAGTTACGAGCGAACTGAGTTCCATTAAAGCAAATTAAAATGTCAATACAAAAGTGGGTTTACAAGAAAATGCCATTACACAATTGATAGTGACAAATATTACGTTCCGTCGAATATAAATGCCGTGTCTGTGCATTAGGTGAATGGACCAGCATTGGCAGCATGTTGTGTGTAACCTTAGCAGACTGCAGTCTTTGCAGTCAAGTGCAAGCCTATTCCTGGCAACAATTTGTAAAACTGTCAGAGTGGATTAACCAGTTACATTCTTACCAGTGGCCACTACGTGACGAAACTCTAAAATGTATTTTCACTGCCATACCTTTCAAAATTACGATGATTTTAACTCTAAAGTGTAATGGCTAAAAAAATTGGATTGACAAATATTAACCGTGTGAGTATTTCATATATCAACCTTTATTGGCAACTCGCGATATTGGAAGGCATGAAAACACATCTCATTATTTTGAAGGTAGCATATTTAATCTTATTGGCACAACAATGCCATCTGAGCTGTCATGCTATGGCTGTTACTAATCTGGTGAAAGAGACATCGCAGAAGCTTGGTTTTATTGTTCGTGATCACTGCTGCTACACTCAGCACAACTCTTACCACTTTCCAAAACACACCTCTGGCTGAAGTAAAAATACTTAATTGATGATAGAGCTCTCACTGATTCACTCACTCAGCGAACATGTAAACAGCTTAGTCACCTCCTTATCACTCTTTTATTGTTACTACTACCACCAAGATTCACGTTCCAGTAAAATGTACTCATTCTTTGACCCAAATTTGAGGACTCCGTCAACCGGACTGACTTTAGTCTCATCTCCCACGTTGTGTTGAACCCCCACGCTGTAGGCCACAACGCTTCTCTTTCTATTTCCCCGCCCCCCCCCCCCACACACTTCTCTACCCTGCAATTCCTTCCCATCGTCCCTTATCCCAGGCTCCTAAGCAACCTACCGTTTCTCATCAATCACAAATGTAACGGTGTTGTTTGGTGCTGGACGCTCGATGCTGTGGGCCTTTGGGCCTGTGCACAGCAACAGAATACAATCCGCAGCGGAAGAGTTTTCTTTTACGAGATTCGAACACAAAATGTGCGATAGCACAGAGCTGGCCCGAAGTGCAAATGAACTCAAATCCATCTCTTACAAGCTCGATCTGAAACCGGGCATCCATTTCTCTGTACTCCCACACAGTCAAAGAACTCACTCAGGGAAAGTTTATCTGGAGAGTTACGACTCGATTTCTCAATGCTGGACTGGAATGATGAGTCTTCATCATGATGAGTCTTCATAATTCCAGTTTACCGAAAGAACCAAGAAGATGAATCCCTGCAGTCACAAAAGATTTAAATCGAAATGGAATGATGAGTTTACTAAATCGTGAGCAAGTTGCACATTACAACTGAAAACACGTCTGCCGCATACCCCGCACCCTTTCTGCAGGGTTGGAGAGATTCCGTGATACACCACAGAGACCATACAGCAACCTCTACGTTACAATTTAGACGGCTTTCTGAATGGATCATGATGTTTACATTTTACAGGCTGGTAATTACAACATTCACATATCGATGCATGCAAATGATAACAATGTCTTACTACGCGCTCTAATAATGGGTGGGTGGAGGGGGTATTGTAGTGGACACTCACCAACTGAAATCATATCTCTGTTACTTTGAGTTTATCATAGTGCACTGCACTTGGCGCAGTAACTCTCGAGACGGGTCAAGTTGACCGGTCCCGTCTGTGTGTGTGCGGTTAACACGTGACCGGTGACGTCTGTGTGTGTGTGGTTAACACGTGCCCGGTGACGTCTGTGTGTGTGCGGTTAACACGTGACCGGTGACGTCTGTGTGAGTGCGGTTAACACGTGCCCGGTGACGTCTGTGTGTGGGCGCGTTCGTGCAACTTCACATTGGCCAACGAGGCGCTGCCCTCCTGCTCCATACGACAGCTCCTCTCCAAGATTCACTCTCCTCCCCGTTCCATCCACCTGCTCCAATTGTTCTTCCGCACCTGAGACATCTTTATATCATTAACAGCAAGTTACCTTCACGCAATTCCTATCTGTCCCATCCCCCTATTAATCATCATTCGTACATGGATCGTTATATTTATTCTGCACGCACTCCTATTTTCTATGCACTCCATCCCTCAGTCTATAGTTTATGACACCTCATTATCCGTATTACCCACACTCACTCCTTATTATATCGACCGCCGCAATATCATCAGGTGAAGCTGAGTCCAATTGAAAATGGTGCAAAAACATCCACTGATCACAATGCATTGGCAATGCACCTTTGATTTAAAATGAGCATTGGGCAGGTGTGGCTGCTGACTCTGGGGCAGGCCGTGAAGAGGTCGGACCTGAACACCTGATCATCATACTCTATACCTGATCATGAGCCACAAGGCACCACCCACTCCAACGTACCACCTCTCCGTGAATGATGGAGTGGTCTTGTGAACGAATGGAGCAATCCACGCTTAGTTCCCACGGCCCATTATGGGCGTGTCGGTAGAATTGGAATGGGTAAGTGAATGAGCAACATGACCGTTTCATCAACTGCTGAACGCTGTGGACGTTTGCCCGGCATGTTGTTGCAAATTCATCTCCAAATATTTTTGGTCCAATCATGCCCTCACTTCTTTGCACTTAAAATTACGTAGAACTCCTTTCAGCAACACCTGGAGCAACTGTAAACATTTTGGCTGGCTGGCCGACAATACATCTTTGGCTTATCCGCCTCGGATTTGTCTGAGGAGCTCACAGACACGCGAGAGATCTGAACAATGGCCTCCGAGTTGGTGATCTGGCAGGCAAGGCTTCTCTGGCAGGCAAAGGCTTCTCTGGCAGGCAAGGACGCCCAGTGGTTTATGGAGGTTCACTACGAACGGGTTTTAAAACACATTTTTAACTATTAATCGTAAAATGTACAGGATATTTATTTGAATAGTGCTTATCTTTGTGCATTGTTCCGATTTATTCTGTTGTTTTAGCACGGAGTTATATTTGGGTGTTTTTAGCCCAATGTCCGTTTGCTCCATGATTGTACAAGAATTGTCTCTTCGTGTTCTTGCTTTTGAAGTACTCTTGAAGACGCGTGGACAACGTGGTAAGGCACACGTATTTATTTGCACAATGTCTTATAGCACTGGAGGGATGTATCGGCCCCCTCACCCGTATAACTGGGAATTCACCTCTAGCTAGCCTTCCTAGCCGAGTCCTCCGCTAACGGGCTAGGGGAGGCTGTCTGGCCCGACACTGGTCAGTCGGGCTACGGTACCCGGAATCCCAGAGGTCTAACTCTGGTTCCGGGACCACGCCACTGGCTCCAGCCTGCGCTGCCCTTACAAGGGCGGCGTCCCAGGGGGAGTCCAGGGCCTATCTGGCCGGTCTTCCGTCTTCCTTTAACTACACTAAGACTGCGCCCCGAGCTCTCTGGCTCATCCCTTTTTATACCCCCCTAGAGGATCGAAACCCCCCTCACGCCGTCCAGTGCGGACGTCGTTGCGGGCACCACCCCGTGTGCTCACGGAGTCCCCACCCACTGTGTTTGTTATCCGTTAGCTCCTATGCAAACAGCCCTACACAAACAGCCCCTCTGTAACAGCCCTACATCACCCCCCCCTGTACAGCTCGCAGCCGTCCCGGCTGCAACAACTTCAATAAAGGTTATTTAACCCCTGGATCCCCGCGTGTGCCTGAAAAAAAACGTTTTTAACGATAACATGAAGGGAACAACAGCAACAACAACAAAACCCACAACCCCGAAGGGAACAATCCGACGCACCCCCCCTGAATAAATACGAATACCGTAAGAGCGACATATATACAGGTTTAGCAGGGAACTCCTAGCACGCATGCAACACAACAAAAATGTGGTAGGAGCTCCCCACCGACGCAGCACCCCGCAACCGTACGTAAGAGAATAAAGTGTTCATCCAAATGCATTATAAGAGTCTGCGCATTTTTGCGCGTGTCCTTGCTGCAGGCCCGTCACACGGGGCAATCCCGGGTGGCGAACCCGCCGGTGGCAGTTGTTCATTTTGTATAGAGTCCGCGTCTGACGTCGCGAGACCCTCGGCATCCCTCGCAGCGGTAGGTGGGTGCGAGCTCGTCAGTCCCGGTGCACCTGTGGGTGGGACAGCCGGCAACACGTCAGGCGAGGGCAGTAAGGATGGATCCTTTGAGTCGGCCGACCCCCCACATGTTTGGCCACGCGTGTGTGGAGTGGGGCCTCGCACCGCAACGAAAGGTTTTAGCCTCGAGGGGTGCACAAACCACCGGCGTTTCCCCCATTTGATGCGAACACACTGAGGCCGCAGAACCTCGACCACCTCTACAGGACCCCTCCACGGCCGCGCCAGTTTAGGGGATGTTGCGAGCGGTACCTGGGGGCAGTGCAGCCATGCCCTGTCCCCCGGCTTCCACTGCAGCACGTGCGCGCGACCCAGTCTGAGGCGCTCGTTTGCTTTTTGACGCTGTTCTGAATTTAACATGGCAGCATCCCGTGCCTCAGTCAATTTTTCAAGATTGAATTTGACATGGTCAATTAATTTTGTTTTACCCAGTGGTGTGGGGATCTGCAGCTGCGCCCGAATGGGTGGGTCAGGGTCGCGCCCATACATGAGGAAGAATGGCGAAAATCCCGTTGCAGCATGGGGGGCCAATCTGTATGCTGCCAAGACCCCTTGGATTTTCAAGTCCCAATTAGTCTGTGAGTCCGAAACCTGCTGTGATAACATAGACGAGATGGTGCGATGCAGACGCTCGACCATCCCATCAGTTTGCGGGTGATAGGGGGAAGTACGAATCTTTTTCGTTCCCAGGAGCTCACAAACCTGTTGGAGGAGTTTTCCGGAAAAAATTCTACCCTGGTCGGTCAGCAGCCGCTCCGGGGCACCTTTGTCCATGACATAGCCTTGGACAAAGGCGTCGACGATGGCTGCTGCCGACTGATTGGCCAGGGGCCAGGCCATAGGCCAGCGCGTAAAATACTCGACCCCGGTTAACAAGTATCTGTTTCCCCTAGGGGTGGCGGGGAATGGGCCCAGAATATCCAGCGCGACAAGTTCGTTTACTCTGGAGACCCTGATAGACTGCAAGGGCGGGTTTGATTCTCGTGCTGGTGGTTTTCGCTGTGCACACCGCGGGCATGAAGCCAACAAATCAGAGACATCCCTTGTCATGCCTTGCCAAAAGAAATCACGCTGGAGCAAGGCGAGGGTCTTTTGGGTACCCAGGTGGAGGAGGCGCTCATGAGCAGCCCACACCACCCTACCCCGTAAGCCCGAAGGGACCACCAGCCGGTGTCGGTGGGATTTTCCGTCCCAGTGCAACAGCAACCCCGCGTGCATTTCCCATGCGTCGGCATCACCCGATCCCCGCCCTGCCTCCCCGGCGCGACGACGCAACGCGAGGAGGGAGGTATCCTCCATCTGGAGGCGCCCCCATTCCTGAATGTGCAACCCCAGCAGGGAATCTTTCCCTTGTTGTTCAATAGAATTCTGACCCACTGTCCCGCCGTCGGCGGCGGCCGCAAGGCCCGGAACCGACACGTCCCCTGCTGGTTTGCAACGTCCCGACCCCAGGAGGCACGCGCATTCCGAGGTGGTTGGCATGCGCGACAGAGCGTCCGCGTTGGTGTGGCGGACGCCCTTACGGTATGTGGTGTCAAAATCAAAATCCTGGAGGATCTCCAACCATCGGGACAATTGTCCCGATGGCTGTTGAACTCGCAGGGCGTACTGCAGTGCCGCATGATCTGTGCGGACGGTGAAACGCCGACCGTACAGATATGGGCGATACTGTTGGATGAAATAGACAATTGCCAACAGTTCTCTGCGGGTAACACAATATCTTTGCTCTGTTTGAGACAACACCCGACTGCCGTACGCAACCACCCGTTCGACGCCGTCAACCACCTGGGAAAGCACGCCCCCAATACCCGTGTTGCTCGCATCGGTGTCGAGCAGGAACGGCTTTGAAAAATCGGGGTAGATCAATGGAGGAGCTTTTACCAAGGCGTCCCGAAGGGAGCAAAAAGCAGCCTCCTCCTCTTGACCCCAGTGGAACCGAACCCCCTTTGATGTTAATGCGTGTAGGGGTTTGGCAATTGTTGCAAAGTCGGCGACGAACCGTCTGTAATATGACGCGAAGCCGACGAAACTCCTGACCTCTCCCACCGTGGTGGGAGTTGGCCAGGAGCTGACACACTGCGTTTTGGCGGGATCGGTAGCAATACCCGAGCGCCCTACGATGTGCCCCAAATAACGCACGGAATCGCGTAACAAATGACACTTTTGGGGCTTGAACTTCAAATTAGCAGCCCGCATCTTTAGGAAAACCGCCCGCAACCTCTGGAGATGTTCGTCAAAAGTTTTAGCGAAGACAATAACATCATCCAAATAAATCAGGCACGACTCCCATTGCAATCCAGCCAAAACCAATTCCATCAAACGTTGGAAGGTTGCCGGCGCTGAGTGTAAGCCGATCGGTAACCGGTTGAATTGGAATAGGCCGTGCGGTGTACGGAAAGCAGTTTTAGGTTTCGATTCATCATCCAGAGGAAGCTGCCAGAATCCCGAAAGTAAATCCAGCGTGGAGAAAAATCGCGCTCCCGCCAAGGCGTCCAGCGATTCGTCCATCCGCGGGAGCGGGTATGCGTCGGCAACCGAGATTTTGTTAAGGCGCCGAAAATCAACGCAAAACCGCAACGAGCCGTCCTGCTTTTTAACCAGGACGATCGGCGCTCCCCAAGGGCTGGTAGAGGGAGAAATGATGTCGGCGGCTAACATGTCATCCACAGCCAATTTGACATGGTCCTTTTCGGCGGGACTCAACTGAAACGGATTTTGGCGAATTGGCGCGCTGTCACCCGTGTCAATATGGTGACGCAGCAGATGAGTGCAACCCAAATCATATTTATTTCGACTAAAAACGTCGGAAAATTCCTGCAGTAGCGATCTAAGCTGTTGGCGCTCTGAATTTGACAGGTCCGTCGATCCCGCACAAAGCGCGTCGAGCCACCCGTCATCGCTGTCCGAATGTGGGTGCAGTCGGGTGGCGGTGCTGACATGATTCGCAACCGGTTCCTCGCAGGGCATCGGCGTCGCGTGCGCAAGCACCGTCCCTCGAGGAACCACAACAGGTTGCGATCCCACATTGAGGACCGCGATGAAAGGGTCCCCATCCCCCCTCACAACGGTCAGGGCCGGAATCAAATGCGGTCCACTAACCCCGGCCCTAGACGGTCCCAACAGGATCCCCTGGGCCCCGATACCCTCTGCGAAGGGCCGACGAAGTTTTAGAGGTACTAACATCTGAGCCCCCGGCGGCACACGAACGGTTTCGACGACGGACGCTGGTATAGTTACGAACGCCGTCCGAATCACAGAAGGGGAGGGTAAAAACGCCATGCGCCGTCCCGACGGGAACTCAATGCATCCCTGGTCTATTAAAATACGGATCGGCATTTTACCCAAGAAGTCCGTCCCCAGCAGGCACGGAACCGCCAGCGAGGAGGAAACAAAAATCGGGCCTGATAATTTGATATCCCCGATACAAATTTGCGCTCGAATTTGTCCAATAATACCAAGGGAGCCCCCATTCGCCGCATAGAATGGGACATTAACTGGTAGTAAGGGACGGCTTTGGACAGGCAAAATGTTGTAAATCAATTCGGAAATAATGGTCGCCGATGCCCCCGTGTCAACCAGGATGCGTACCTCAACCCCGTCAATAAGTCCCACGACGGCCGACGACCCTGACGATGCGGCCACAACGCGATGGGCCAACGCGGACCACTGCCCGGGCTCAATTCGAGTCCCCACAGTGGTACGCGCCGGCCCGTCGCGATGCGACGTCGTCCCCCCATCCGTTGCGATGCGAGAGTGTGCGACAGGTGTGTGTGTTGGCTAAACATGTGTGGTGTCGCGACTCGCCGGATCATGCTGATGGAGCTTGGGAGGAGGAGGAGGCCCAGCGTCCTGGCGAGGCGTCGTCCCACGCTGTCGGGGAGAGCGGCACCCCGAGGCGACATGGCCCCGGACGCCGCAGTTGAAGCAGCGCGGAAGCGGCGGCGGCGATGACGGACGGTCGAAGCGGCTCGACCCATCCCGGCCCGGCCGTGCTCCCGTCCCCTGCTGCCGACGATGGTTGACGGCGAAGACCTCCTCCGCCGGGAGGGTGGCTGCCGCCACCGCACGCCCAGCCGCTGCTCTGCTGGCCTTCCGCCGCTGCGACAGCAGGTTGGCGTGGAGGAGTCGCGCCGCTTGTAGAGAAGTCATCTCTGTATCCTCCTGTGCCACGACGGCGATGTCCAGGTCGTCTGCTAGCAGGAGGATCTTCTCAGTCACCATGGCGTCGACCCCGTCCTCGTCCATGCGAGGAAAGGCTGTCTTGGCCAACGCCAGGAGACTTGTTCTGAAAGCCAGCGGCGACTCCTTCGCGCCCCGCTGGCGGTCGTAGAACTGCTGCCTACACTCCGCGGAAGGCCCGTAGACTCCGGCCAGCAGCTGCAGCGCCATCGACAGCGTAGAGCGCTTCTCCTTCGGCGCCGATGTGAGGGCGGCGAGCGCGTCGCCGTCGAGGAGCGCCGGCAGCGCGCTGAGAGCTTCAGCGTCCGTCCATTTGGCCATTTCTTGGTGGGCGAGGAAGCGTCTTTGGAAGCCGCCCCAGTCGCCCTCTGTGCCCACAAATTCTTTAAGCGGCGGCAGCCTTTGGTGCAGCGCAGCGGTTGCCGTGGAGTCCCGTGGGCTGCTGTCTCCCCGACTCGGCTGTGTCTCGGCGCGAACGACAGATGGTATCGCCTGTCGCAGCCTTGATGACGCGCCTTCCTCCGTCGTTGACACGGCAGCCCCAGCGCGGCCGATGTCGGACCCAAGGTTGAGGTTGGCCACGCCCCTAGCGGTCGCCGCGTCGATGGCGGGAAATTCAAAGTTTGAATCTTCGGAAATGGCGGGAAGGCGCTCCGGACGCCGGCTCCCCTCGCCCCGCGGTAGACCACCAGCCCCCAGCCGTGTGATGTTTTCTAGCATGGCGGCAGCGGCGTAGAGCAGTTCAGCCAGCCTCTCGTGAGCCAGCCTCAGCTCGTCTGTCCGCGGCTCCTCTTCATGCCGACGCTCCGGTAAGAACGCGTCCGGCCCCGGCTGCACGTTGTTTTGTTGAGCCATCTCGGGCTCGATAATTTCGGCGGCGTCTTCCATTTGCTGTACTTTGGCTCGAGCTGATTGGCGCGTGTCCATGTTCGTGGTTCTTCTGACGCCAGATGAAGTACTCTTGAAGACGCGTGGACAACGTGGTAAGGCACACGTATTTATTTGCACAATGTCTTACAGCACTGGAGGGATGTATCGGCCCCCTCACCCGTATAACTGGGAATTCACCTCTAGCTAGCCTTCCTAGCCGAGTCCTCCGCTAACGGGCTAGGGGAGGCTGTCTGGCCCGACACTGGTCAGTCGGGCTACGGTACCCGGAATCCCAGAGGTCTAACTCTGGTTCCGGGACCACGCCACTGGCTCCAGCCTGCGCTGCCCTTACAAGGGCGGCGTCCCAGGGGGAGTCCAGGGCCTATCTGGCCGGTCTTCCGTCTTCCTTTAACTACACTAAGACTGAGCCCCGAGCTCTCTGGCTCATCCCTTTTTATACCCCCCTAGAGGATCGAAACCCCCCTCACGCCGTCCAGTGCGGACGTCGTTGCGGGCACCACCCCGTGTGCTCACGGAGTCCCCGCCCACTGTGTTTGTTATCCGTTAGCTCCTATGCAAACAGCCCCTCTGTAACAGCCCTACACTTTGGTTATCTGTGGTGGCCTAGGTCACGCCAGCGAATAAGACCCACACCTGGCCTCTTGAGTTCTAACCCGCTGGTTAGACAATCGGAAGCATTGGCCAACACTGATACCATCGCTGTGCTGTGTAATGTGAATACGCTATGAGAAGGAAAAAGCGTGGCTCGCGTAACAATCGCGTTCTCGAAGCCTCACAGCGTTCGACTCCGCCGTGCTTGGCGTGATGCCCACGTGGGATGCGCGATACTTCTGCAATTGCTTCACTTCTCAAGACGTTAAACGATCGCGATTTGTGCCACGTATTCTCAGGGTGTCCCATTTTTTCTTCTCGATTTGACACTATTTTCTTGCGTGGATATTTTTTCTTGGTGCTATCTCGTCCGTTGCATTTGCCTGCGTTTCGTAAAGCAAAAAACTCTGAATGCATCATCGGTAACGCTGAGCAAATGGTATCAATGCAAGTAATTTTTTAAAAAGAACAATGTAAAATATTTTACCTGGCTAATCCCTTGAGGTGGGATGCCTCGTTGGTAAGGGCGGCCCGGGTGTAGTGACGCACACCTCGCAAACACAGAACGCAGTGCGGGAGGCTGCACGAGAGCGTGGCAGGTGGTGGTGAGTGCTGTAGGTAGCACCCCGTGATGGGCCGACTGCCGACACGGGCATTGGAACGGTCTCCACGAGTCCGGCGACCAAGGGGAAGAGAAGACCTCAGAGTGGACGGTGGGAGACGGTCGGGGAAGAGCTTGGAGGTCACGTGTCTTGGCTGTGCAGCAGCAGCAGCAGCTGTGGGATCTGGCAGAGGGAAGGAAGCTTTGGCGAGGTGCGGTGGCAGCGGCGACTGTGCCCACGGTGGCGTCTTCGCTGTCGATGTGACTACGTGAGACAGGAGGATAATAGTTCTGTAGTTCTAAAAATAGTTTAATCTCGTTTTTAATACAAGAATAATTCAAGCATAATTCTATGATTCAGGTATTTCCTGTGTAAACGTTAAATGGGTCATATATTCCATCAATGTATATGTCCCATAATGAGCATGAATCACTCTTACATATAAAATTATTGGGCTATTTACATTCGTTTTTCACGTTGACAGATTACCTCAATTTGTAAATTATGAAAGTCAATGGAGCCTTGATATATCATATCCGTACCCATAAAACTAAACGACCCAAAATCCATCATTTCAATTTTACTTAATGGGATGGTGTGTGTATACTGTACGAGCGTTTATATGTGCAGTATATCAAATTATTTATATGTCCTTCAAAATCAAGATGATATCCAGGCCACTCTTGCAAATGAGACTCATCCTGATCTCTTGCCTGCTAACCTGGCTGAACAAACAAACTTGCAACGTCCCCCATGGCCTCTCTCCAGGTCGCCCGTCAACCTCCACACTGCCTCCCACTGCCT